>NW_026914919.1:0-4496 GCF_034315485.1 Pezoporus occidentalis
CATCATTACAGTCTCTCCTCGGTTTCATACCTAAAAGTCCATTTGAATCCAAATTCTCAGCTGGTCGCTCTCAGCTGCAGGCAGCACAGTGAGTACAGCACGAACGTTTGGCCTCTGCTCCCACAGCAGAAGTGTCAGGATAGAAAGCTTGTTCTGGACCTGTTCAGCACACAATCACCTTTACATTGGTGCATCCATCGTTGCTTTCATTGCTCCCTTTCATACAGGAAAAGCATTTGAATGGAATCAGTTCAGAGCCTGCTCTCTGCTGGCAGCAACACAGTCAGCACAGAACGAACAGTGGCATCTGCTCCCACAGCAGAAGAACCAGCAGGGAAAGCTAGTGCTGGGCCTCTTCAGCACACAGGCTGCTTTGCAACGGTGTCACCATCATTGCAGTCTCTCCTCGGTTTCATACCTAAAACTCCATTTGAATCCAAATTCTCAGCTGGTCGCTCTCAGCTGCCCAGCAGCACAGTGATTACAGCACGAACGTTTGGCTTCTGCTCCCACAGCAGAAGAGCCAGGATTGAAAGCTTGTGCTGGACCTGTTCAGCACACAATCACCTTTACATTGGTGCATCCATCGTTGCTTTCACTGCTCCCTTTCATACAGGAAAAGCATTTGAATGGAATCAGTTCAGAGCCTGCTCTCTGCTGCGCAGCAACACAGTCAGCACAGAATGAACAGTGGCATCTGCTCCCACAGCAGAAGAACCAGCAGGGAAAGCTAGTGCTGGGCCTCTTCAGCACACAGGCTGCTTTGCAACGGTGTCACCATCATTGCAGTCTCTCCTCGGTTTCATACCTAAAAGTCCATTTGAATCCAAATTCTCAGCTGGTCTCTCTCAGCTGCAGGCAGCACAGTGAGTACAGCACGAACGTTTGGCCTCTGCTCCCACAGCAGAAGTGCCAGGATTGAAAGCTTGTGCTGGACCTGTTCAGCACACAATCACCTTTACATTGGTGCATCCATCGTTGCTTTCACTGCTCCCTTTCATACAGGAAAAGCATTTGAATGGAATCAGTTCAGAGCCTGCTCTCTGCTGGCAGCAACACAGTCAGCACAGAATGAACAGTGGCATCTGCTCCCACAGCAGAAGAACCAGCAGGGAAAGCTAGTGCTGGGCCTCTTCAGCACACAGGCTGCTTTGCAACGGTGTCACCATCATTGCAGTCTCTCCTCGGTTTCATACCTAAAACTCCATTTGAATCCAAATTCTCAGCTGGTCGCTCTCAGCTGCAGGCAGCACAGTGAGTACAGCACGAACGTTTGGCTTCTGCTCCCACAGCAGAAGAGCCAGGATTGAAAGCTTGTGCTGGACCTGTTCAGCACACAATCACCTTTACATTGGTGCATCCATCGTTGCTTTCACTGCTCCCTTTCATACAGGAAAAGCATTTGAATGGAATCAGTTCAGAGCCTGCTCTCTGCTGGCAGCAACACAGTCAGCACAGAACGAACAGTGGCATCTGCTCCCACAGCAGAAGAACCAGCAGGGAAAGCTAGTGCTGGGCCTCTTCAGCACACAGGCTGCTTTGCAACGGTGTCACCATCATTGCAGTCTCTCCTCGGTTTCATACCTAAAAGTCCATTTGAATCCAAATTCTCAGCTGGTCGCTCTCAGCTGCAGGCAGCACAGTGATTACAGCACGAACGTTTGGCTTCTGCTCCCACAGCAGAAGAGCCAGGATTGAAAGCTTGTGCTGGACCTGTTCAGCACACAATCACCTTTACATTGGTGCATCCATCGTTGCTTTCACTGCTCCCTTTCATACAGGAAAAGCATTTGAATGGAATCAGTTCAGAGCCTGCTCTCTGCTGGCAGCAACACAGTCAGCACAGAAAGAACAGTGGCATCTGCTCCCACAGCAGAAGAACCAGCAGGGAAAGCTAGTGCTGGGCCTCTTCAGCACACAGGCTGCTTTGCAACGGTGTCACCATCATTGCAGTCTCTCCTCGGTTTCATACCTAAAACTCCATTTGAATCCAAATTCTCAGCTGGTCGCTCTCAGCTGCAGGCAGCACAGTGAGTACAGCACGAACGTTTGGCTTCTGCTCCCACAGCAGAAGAGCCAGGATTGAAAGCTTGTGCTGGACCTGTTCAGCACACAATCACCTTTACATTGGTGCATCCATCGTTGCTTTCACTGCTCCCTTTCATACAGGAAAAGCATTTGAATGGAATCAGTTCAGAGCCTGCTCTCTGCTGCGCAGCAACACAGTCAGCACAGAACGAACAGTGGCATCTGCTCCCACAGCAGAAGAACCAGCAGGGAAAGCTAGTGCTGGGCCTCTTCAGCACACAGGCTGCTTTGCAACGGTGTCACCATCATTGCAGTCTCTCCTCGGTTTCATACCTAAAACTCCATTTGAATCCAAATTCTCAGCTGGTCGCTCTCAGCTGCAGGCAGCACAGTGAGTACAGCACGAACGTTTGGCCTCTGCTCCCACAGCAGAAGAGTCAGGATTGAAAGCTTGTGCTGGACCTGTTCAGCACACAATCACCTTTACATTGGTGCATCCATCGTTGCTTTCACTGCTCCCTTTCATACAGGAAAAGCATTTGAATGGAATCAGTTCAGAGCCTGCTCTCTGCTGGCAGCAACACAGTCAGCACAGAAAGAACAGTGGCATCTGCTCCCACAGCAGAAGAACCAGCAGGGAAAGCTAGTGCTGGGCCTCTTCAGCACACAGGCTGCTTTGCAACGGTGTCACCATCATTGCAGTCTCTCCTCGGTTTCATACCTAAAACTCCATTTGAATCCAAATTCTCAGCTGGTCTCTCTCAGCTGCAGGCAGCACAGTGAGTACAGCACGAACGTTTGGCTTCTGCTCCCACAGCAGAAGAGCCAGGATTGAAAGCTTGTGCTGGACCTGTTCAGCACACAATCACCTTTACATTGGTGCATCCATCGTTGCTTTCACTGCTCCCTTTCATACAGGAAAAGCATTTGAATGGAATCAGTTCAGAGCCTGCTCTCTGCTGGCAGCAACACAGTCAGCACAGAATGAACAGTGGCATCTGCTCCCACAGCAGAAGAACCAGCAGGGAAAGCTAGTGCTGGGCCTCTTCAGCACACAGGCTGCTTTGCAACGGTGTCACCATCATTGCAGTCTCTCCTCGGTTTCATACCTAAAACTCCATTTGAATCCAAATTCTCAGCTGGTCGCTCTCAGCTGCAGGCAGCACAGTGAGTACAGCACGAACGTTTGGCTTCTGCTCCCACAGCAGAAGTGTCAGGATTGAAAGCTTGTGCTGGACCTGTTCAGCACACAATCACCTTTACATTGGTGCATCCATCGTTGCTTTCACTGCTCCCTTTCATACAGGAAAAGCATTTGAATGGAATCAGTTCAGAGCCTGCTCTCTGCTGGCAGCAACACAGTCAGCACAGAAAGAACAGTGGCATCTGCTCCCACAGCAGAAGAACCAGCAGGGAAAGCTAGTGCTGGGCCTCTTCAGCACACAGGCTGCTTTGCAACGGTGTCACCATCATTGCAGTCTCTCCTCGGTTTCATACCTAAAACTCCATTTGAATCCAAATTCTCAGCTGGTCTCTCTCAGCTGCAGGCAGCACAGTGAGTACAGCACGAACGTTTGGCTTCTGCTCCCACAGCAGAAGAGCCAGGATTGAAAGCTTGTGCTGGACCTGTTCAGCACACAATCACCTTTACATTGGTGCATCCATCGTTGCTTTCACTGCTCCCTTTCATACAGGAAAAGCATTTGAATGGAATCAGTTCAGAGCCTGCTCTCTGCTGGCAGCAACACAGTCAGCACAGAACGAACAGTGGCATCTGCTCCCACAGCAGAAGAACCAGCAGGGAAAGCTAGTGCTGGGCCTCTTCAGCACACAGGCTGCTTTGCAACGGTGTCACCATCATTGCAGTCTCTCCTCGGTTTCATACCTAAAACTCCATTTGAATCCAAATTCTCAGCTGGTCGCTCTCAGCTGCAGGCAGCACAGTGAGTACAGCACGAACGTTTGGCTTCTGCTCCCACAGCAGAAGAGCCAGGATTGAAAGCTTGTGCTGGACCTGTTCAGCACACAATCACCTTTACATTGGTGCATCCATCGTTGCTTTCACTGCTCCCTTTCATACAGGAAAAGCATTTGAATGGAATCAGTTCAGAGCCTGCTCTCTGCTGGCAGCAACACAGTCAGCACAGAAAGAACAGTGGCATCTGCTCCCACAGCAGAAGAACCAGCAGGGAAAGCTAGTGCTGGGCCTCTTCAGCACACAGGCTGCTTTGCAACGGTGTCACCATCATTGCAGTCTCTCCTCGGTTTCATACCTAAAACTCCATTTGAATCCAAATTCTCAGCTGGTCGCTCTCAGCTGCAGGCAGCACAGTGAGTACAGCACGAACGTTTGGCCTCTGCTCCCACAGCAGAAGTGTCAGGATTGAAAGCTTGTTCTGGACCTGTTCAGCACACAATCACCTTTACATTGGTGCATCCATCGTTGCTTTCATTGCTCCCTTTCATAC
>NW_026914920.1:0-4975 GCF_034315485.1 Pezoporus occidentalis
GTTTCCTCCAGTATCCTGGAGGACCCATAAGCTGTTGTAATTCCTTCCTAGGCTGGGGCATCTGCCCTTGTTCTGTTTTTCTGATGGTATCTGCAGCAATCACTGCACTGCTGCTATTCACCAAGTACCCTCCGATTTGACTGGTTTCTGCTTGGTTTCTGACATTCCTTAGGTGGAACTTCAACTTCTGCACCACAGTGCTTGCCACACTGCTGTTGCTGCAGTTCTTTGGGGCAACCTCCTCTGATTATGACATCATCTATGTATTGGTACATTTTCACCTTCTGAGGAAGTGAGACCTTGTATGGGTTTGTGGTGTTCATGGGAGGGAGGTGAGTCCCCTTCCAGCCCCATGGCTACAGTCCCAGGATGAGATGCCTCATCTAACCAGGCTGAATCCCATCCTGCAGCAGGGGTAAAGGAGATCCCAGCCCGTCCTGGCCTGCCTGTCCTGTCTGATGAGGGGACAAGAAACAGGCTGCCCACTGAAGTGGTTATGTCACCATCTCTGGAGGTATTCAAAACACATGTTCTAAGGGACATGGTTAATGTGTTGGCTTGCCAGTGTTCGGTTAATGGTGAACTCGATGTTCTTAAGGGTCTTTTCCAACCTAAATGGTTCCATGATTCTACAAAATCTTTAGACCAAGCTGTCATCAGAGAAATGACACTGCAGGGAGGCAGTGTGCCTCCCAGCTGAGGGAGGAATCATCAGTGCTTGCTTCAGGCTGTTTCCCATGGTGCTCCCCTGGAGCCTCAGGAAGCCCAAGGATGCTCTGAGTTAGCTGGTGACTGAATGTTTCAACAGCCATACAATGCCTGCTGTCCTCTGCAAAGGGCTCCAAGTGTAGGTCCATGACAGAGCACGTCTGTCTTTACTGCTTTACACTTGACATTGCTATCTTCAATGACATGTCAGTTTTCATCCCCTGCTACTTATGTATCTATGCAACTTGTCTGACCCACAGACTTTGTGTCAATGGGGGTCTGTCACTGTATTTGAGCTGGGAGTGTCCAGGCTGGAGAAGAGGAGGCTCCAGGGAGACCTTACTAAGCCCATACCTAAACAGGGCCTACATGAAACCTGGAGAGGGGCTTTCTACAAGGGCCTGTAGGGACAGGACAGGGGGAATGGCTTTAACCTGAGAGAGGGGAGACCGAGATGAGCTCTTAGGCAGAAGTTCTTCCCTGTGAGGGTGCTGAGGCGCTGGCACAGGGTGCCCAGAGAAGCTGTGGCTGCCCCATCCCTGGCACTATTCAAGGCCAGGTTGGACACAGGTGCTTGGAGCAAGCTGCTCTAGTGGAAGGGGTCCCTGCTCGTGGCAGGGGTTGGAAGTGGATGAGCTCTAAGGTCCCTCCCACCCCTGTACATAAATATTTATTGCCTCTACAACTGAAGTGCGCAGGGCAGTTCCTAGCAGGGCACTGCAGGTACAGCTGAAAATTGCGTTTCCTTGGTACATCCCTTTCAAGAGTTGCGGAGGCTATAAAAAGGTCTCGACATAGAGACGACCATCCCTTCTTCTGCAGGACAGCAGTGGCACATCGGTGGACTGCGTGATCTCTGCTTTGGCCCGGAGTGCAGCATCGGCTGGCTCTGCTGCTACGCGCTGCCGACGCCTGGAGGGTGCAACGGATCCGGTAAATATGCACAGGCAAGCGGCGTATGATCTTTTTACTGCCTTCCTCCGTCGTCGGGGGCTAAAAGGCTTAGACTTTGATAAGGACCTCCCTGCCCTTCTTTCTCATGCCCAGTCTCTCGGCATTTTTAGTGACCCCCACTCTGTTCACCAGTTAAATGGCGTCGCTACGGCGATAAAATCTTACATTAGATGATGATAAAATTGCTAAAAAGTTATCCAAATTGTGGCGTTTGATACATAACGAACTCCTGATGGTACAGGCAGAGAAACGTGCGGCTGAAAGTGCCCGTTTGGCACAAGATCAGAATCGTAACTATGATCCTTCTGCCCCTAACCCGCCCGCGCGTATCGATCTGTGGGAAGATATCTGCCGGCGGGCTGCAACAGCAAACGAGCCAGGCAAAGATAACCCTTTTGATCCCGGAATAATCGACCCTGACAGAGAACCCCACCTCTACCCCCCGACCCGCATGATATGTGGAAAAACATTAAAAAACAAGCGGAAAATCAAGGTGCTGTGAGCCTGCCCCACAACCTGAATGCTCCACATCCCGTCCGTCACGAGGCGAACCGGGGGCTGGACGGCGGGGAGGAAAACGGCGCTCCCGCGGGAGCCGAACGGAGGCTGCGGCGGGGGCTCCCCGCCGACCGAGGGGCTGCACCCGGTGGCAGCGGTGGGATAAGGAGCTGCGGAGCACGGGCGCGCCGCCTCCACCTCCCTGATGCCGCGACCTCACTCACTCGCCCGGCGGCGGCAGCAGCAGGCTCCGGCGGGCTCCCCCCATTGCCTGCCCGCGGGCAGAGGGCTCTGATACTCGCCCGCCCCTCGCCTTTCTGTGCTCCGGCAGGCGCGGGGTGCGCGGCTGTGCGGGGTCCACTCCTCCCGGTGAGAGGCGGTAAGAAACCCAGCCTCTGCCCCGGAGGTCTTTCACCCACAGCAATGGTCTCTTAACAGAGCACGATTCAGTCAAACACGCTAACCTTCAAAACAGAGCTGCCATAGATTTTTTGCAATTATCTCAAGGACATGGATGTAAAGACTTTGATAGAATGTGTTACGTGAATCTATCTGATCATTCTGAGTCTGTCCATGATGCAATTCAAAACCTAAAGGACGGAGTTAAGAAGTTGTGAGTGGAGAGTAGCTGGAATTGGCTAGAAAGTTTGCTGTCAGAATAGGGCGTCAGTGCATGCTTGAAAAATATTATTAAAATCGCATTAACCTATGTAAAAATCTCTATGTATTTTAATCAAACTTCCTTGTTTAATTGCTTGTGTAAATCGTTTGTTTGCTAAGTCTATTAACAATGTTTCATTAGTTTATAAAGAAGGGAGAGATGAGGGGAATGCTGCACAAGAAGCTGCACCAGTAGACCTGGATGAGAGCCCAGGCATCTGGACTCTTATCAGCCACAAACCCTGGGAGAAGTGAACGGGACAAGTTAGAAAGAAGTGGAGAAAGAACACCGGGTGGAACCGAAGAAAGAGCATCAAGATAATTTCTGAGGACTGTACATTTGGAAACAGGAGGATGCTTAAGACAGGATAAAGAATGTGTAGTCAAGGGGAAGTGGAAGTGAGATTGTAATGAGTAGTGATAGCAGAGAACTATGTTTAGAAATAATTATTCAAACAAAGGTGTGTGGACAGTAATGTGATTAGCTGAAAGAGTGTGCGATTAATAAAATTGTTTTGTGATGGAAAAGTACCAAAAGAACTAACCGCTACTAACTGCTAAGCAGAATACTGTAAAAACCTGTAAGCTCACTCAATAAGGGATTTCATTTGTAGCCAGAAACAGAGTCCATGCCTCAGTTGCCACAAGATCGGGCCTGGGAAAGGGTGCTATCCCATATAAAGGATGGCCTGTGTGCAGTAGGGACCTTAGGCATGTTTATCTCTAATAACACTATGATAATAAATAAAGGAGGATTGTGTTCTCGAAGGTCAACACACGCTTTTCAACCGAGCTGCGATGACAAAGTAAATTTTTGGAACCAGGTGAAAAAATAGCTGCTTCATTTTTAGCTCCCGGAGTAGCTAGCGCTCAAGCTTTGGCAACATTGAATAAGTTAGGATGTTGGCTTGCTAAGAAAACTAATGCTACAGCATCCGCTCTCTCTGCGCTGCTCACTGATGTTGACTCTATAAGACATGCAACTTTGCAAAACAGAGCAGCAATCAATTTTCTCCTCTTAGCACAAGGTCATGGGTGTGATGAATTTGAAGGTATGTGCTGCATGAATCTCTCAGACCACTCTAACTCCATTCACAAACAATTAGCACACTTAAAAGACAATATGCGAAAATTACAGGAAACAAGTGATCCTTTCACAAACTGGTTAGCGTCCTTTGGATTATCTCCTTGGTTAATCACTTTGATAGAAAAACTTGCTTTGGTGCTGGCTATAATTTTGCTCGCAATTTTGCTTTTACCGTGTATCATGCAGTATTTGCAAAAGGCCTGTGTTAGCACAACCAAACATGGTTGAGTTGGAGATAAATCTGACTGCAGATCTAACACCAAAAAATTGTTCATCGTGCAGTAGACACACAGATTACCCTTCCAGTTACTGAGGAAAGTATCCATGGGCTGGGAAAGGAAACAGCACAGGAGGGAACTTTTGTTCTTCCTGGTAAAACCTGTTGGGCTTTAGCATCTTCCATATCTTCAATGGTAATTGGAATGCACGTTATTAAAAGTTATATTTCATTTTCTACTCCCGTGTTCTAGGAGAAACATGAGCAGGGGTCTCCCTCAATCCACCCTTCTCACAGAGTGGTGTGGTCACCTCTTGTCTCTGTGCCTCCAGAGTAGTGCTGAATTCCAGTTATAACTTGAGGGAAATGTTTGGTTGGTTTACTCAGTTATTAAATGTGTTTCAGTCTATGCAAGGAGGTTTCTGAAATTACGGTAGGATGTAAAATTGTGTAAAATTCACTGGTTGCTCTTGCTGACCATCCAAACGGTACCCCACGTGTTCATGGTGTGTGGACTTGTTAGGCACAGGTTAATGGTTGGCAATGTTCTCAAGGGTCCTTTCCAAATTGAACGATTGTGCAATTCCAAGAAAAGTTTTTTGGACTCAGCTCTGTCCCTCATCAGAGAAATGGCACTGCAGGAAGGCAGTGCGTCTGCCAGCTGAGGGAGGGAACATCAGGGCTTGCTTCAGGCTCTTTCCCGTGGTGTTCCCCTGGAGCCCCAGGGAGCCCCGGAGGGAGCCCAGCGGGGCAGAGGCAGAGCCACCTTGGGCTGGGCGTCTGCTGCTGCTGAGCTGGGCCGGGCTCCTGGGACGTAGATAGATGCTGGCAAGCGGGCAGAGCTGCAGAGA
>NW_026914922.1:0-5729 GCF_034315485.1 Pezoporus occidentalis
AGGAAAATGGGATGTTGGTAGGATGATTTAGCCACTTGTATTTCCCAGATGTGCAGCACCCTGGCAGAGTGAGGTGGTTGGATAGCAGCCCAAGTCTTCCCTTATTACGTGTCTGCATGAATTTGGGTTTTCAAATGCTGTTGTGTATGTCCAAAACCCTCAGCACTGACTTTTCACAGGAAAGAAAGTGCAGGATTCCCCCTGTGGAGGCTGAGCTGCAGGTCTGCTTGAATAGCATCCTTCCTTTGGCTGGCAGCTAGTACCTGCTGCCTGAGCATAACGTGAGGGACCTTCTGTTACTCTGCTGCGTGGGGATGGATGTGTGGATGGAGACTTCCTTCCAGCTGGTTATGGCATAGTCACAGAGGTTTCTGTTCCAGGAGTAAAAGCCTGGCTTCCGAGAGAGCTTCTCAGGGGCCTTCCCCATTTCAGGGACACTTGCTGAAAATACATGCCATGAGATTTGCTCTTGATCAGGACACTTCCTCTGGCAGTGCTGAGGGGGAAGGGATTGCCAAGATCGCCATCTCTCAGCTGTCACGCTTCAACCGCTGTCTGCTTTTTGCTTCAGGCTTTTGTGCTTCACTGGAGGGGGTCTGGGGCTTGTGTTTCTGTTGACACTAGCAGCTACTTCTAAGGAGGTTTTCTTGCTGTTGGGGTGTTTGCTGGTTCACGGATGACTCAAACCAAGGTTCCAGTGTTTGTCTTTGTGCTCACTTGCAAATGCTCCAAGCCATTCTCCGTGTGACTGAGAGCAGTGAGAGTATCCTGTGCTGTGTAAGACTGGCAGGGCCTTTCATCTGTGGGCTGAGCAAACTGCAGCGCTGTCAGCATCTCTTCAGCTGGGTTGTGGCAGGCAGACTTTGTAGCTGGAGCAGGAAGATGCCCACGTGCACTAGCAGGGTTCTCCTCTTGCGTTGTGTTCAGGAGTAGCTGCGTGGAAGTCTGCTCCCTGTGCCGGTTTCTCCCGTCTGTTTTAGTCCTGCAGAAGGCTGTTTTGCAAGGAGCCAAGTGCTGTTCCTGTGGGCAGCCTGATGTCTAACCCAGTTTTCTGAACAACCCAGGTGGTTCTTGCCTGTGGTGCCAGTGACAGATGAGCCTGAAGTAAGGGCCAGGTTGTCAGCTTTTCTAGCTGTCCTCTTGCCCCTGCAGTACTGCTTCCAGAGCTCCGTGGGTGTGAACTTGAGCTCTTCATTCGTGTAATCCATGAACTTTAAGAGCTCCCCTGGGAATGTTGTAGCAGTGTTCCTTGCTGCCAGGCAGGCTTTCTGTGTGACAGCCTTGCCAAGGTTTTCCCTCAGCGCTGGTTCTGTTAGTCCTGGCTCCAGCCCTTGATTATTGTTTTCTTAAAGTGTGTGCCTTTCATTGCCTACAAGGCCCTGGAACCTTTTGCTGGATGGGGCCACGAGAAGGCGAGGGTTTCCCTCCTGTTTGGTGTTCCTGCAGGCCGTTACCCAAAGCCCCTCTCCAGGTTTCCTGTAGCCCCTTTAGGCACTGGAGCTGCTCTAAGGTCTCCCCTAGCCCTCGCATCATCTCCATTTCCTCCTCTGGACTCGCTCCAGCAGCTCCACGTCCCTCTTGTGCTGTTGCCCCAGAGCTGGATCAGGCCTGCAGGGGGGTCTCCCCAGAACACAGCAGAGGGGGAGAATCCCCTCCCTGAGCTGCTGCTCATGCTCTGAGGTTGCAGCCCAGCACAGGGAGGGGATCTGGGCTCAAGCGCCCACTGAAGCCAGGGCATGGGGAGCTTCTCATAGACCAACACCCCCAAGTGCTTCTTCTCAGGGCTACTTTCAATCCGTTCAACCCCAGTCCAGAGGAGTCCATGGAGATGTTCTGGGGGCTGGAGCACCTGGTGGGAGCTGCCTCTGCCTGTGGGAGGGGCTTGGAGCTGGATGGGTTTTGAGGTCCCTTCAACCCAAACCACTCTGTGATTCTATGGTTAATATTTTACTGCTGAAGCATCTTGCTGATAAATCACGTCTCAAGAAACGAGCTTTTAAACCCAACAAATGACAGGTACTTTATAGCGCTGCCTTTGAGGGAAGTTCTGCCGTGCTATAGAAAGCAATGAAATCCTGCCTAAAAATTCAGCAGAGTGAAAGGAAGTAGAAGATGGAAACAGCTTGGACCATGTTGTGTTACTGGTCATTAGAAAACACCTTCCTGAACAGCCTCCCTGAAAGTGTGAGCCAGAGTTTTATTCAAGATGAGTGGGGAAGGTAATAACCTCTGTCCCTAAATGGTCTACTCTCCTACTTCCTTTTCAAGTTCTTACGAGGAGCTGTTTTGCCCTTGAACCTCTGAGTCTCTTGGTTTGTGTTGTTTTGGTTTTTTGGTTGGTTGGATGGTTTTTCTCTTTCTTTTTTCTTCTGGGGCTCCTTTATTTCTGAAATTTTGCTCAGATCCACAAGAAATCTGTGGTTTCCTTCGTCACGGCCACAGTTGGTGGGTGGACTCAAACTGGAAGTGTTTGTATGAACTTCTTGATGTCTTTGGCATGAAGGAGGCTTGGATGGGCGATAGCCCATTTGTGAAAAGAAAAGGTGCTCAGTTGATTTTGGGTGGTTGTTTATTCATATCTCCTTTAATATTTCAAAGCCAGCCATAAGGGGCTGACAGATTACAAGCTTTATGAAATATCAAAGTAATTATTTAGACTTTCATGCTTCTTTGTGCAGATGTGAAAGAATAAATACCCATAAAGTCTCAGAAGTGACACTTATCCTGGGCTGAGTCGTGGTAGCGATGTGGTTTTCTCCCCTGACCTGTCCCAGATAACTGGAACTATAGATGCTTGTCACTCCAGGCAATGTATAATTCCCTCTGGTTTGTGCTCTGTGGAGAGATGAGGTTATTGTGCAGCCCTGAAACTCTTGGGCTTCAACCTTTGGGGTCCCACTCAACCTCACATGAGATTCAAACAGCTTGTTTCTTAACATGCCCTGGAGAATGTTACTAAATCACAGAATCACGCAGTGCTTTGGGTTAGAAGGGACTTTCAAGCTCACCTAGTTCCACCCCACCTACCCTCCCCTAGCCCAGGCTGCTTGAAGCTGGTTGCTGTGTTAGTAGAACAAGTCCACCTGGTTCCTGGTGTGGTGTTTTATTTATTTATTTAAGTCTATTTTCTGTCTTAAATCTCAAACGTAAAGGTCAGAGTCCGATGGGAAGAGGGGTAAAAAGCAGAATTACTGGAATGCAAGAATTAACGTGTGGACACTTGTGTCAGTTTTAAGCTCAGCAGGTCTGTGGCTGAACTGTGCCACAGCGTTTAAACTGTGATGCTTGGATCTAAATGGTTGTAATTCCTTGTCTTGAAAGAGAGAGAATGTGAGGTCGAGGAAGGAGGTGTTGGAATGAGCTTGACTCAAGAGAAGGCTGGGAGGAAGGAGGAGGGTGGGAAGTGAGAGATGATAACCCCAGCTCTGAGAGAAGCGCTCACAAAACCAGGTGAGGTTCTGCAAAGAGCAGATGGTGGCCCAGGCTTTGAAGTCTTAGTGGTGGCCTTTTAGCAAGCCAAGTGAGAGACGGTGTTCTTTGTTAAAGGGGCTGCTGTGGGCCCTCAGTCATGGCAGGCTCTGAGCAGGGGCAGGACAGGGCTTAGGCAGGGGCCGTTGGTACCTGCTCATTTCAGGGAGGAACCTGCAGCTGGGTAATACACCCGAGTGTGATGCACTCTGAGTGTGGTGAGTGTATCAGAGTTCAAAGGGTTTAATGTAGCTGCTAAGCAGCTTGGGAGATGTTATGGTTTAAACCCAGTCAGGCAACTTGTTCACTCACTCCCAGTGAGTGGTGCCGAGCTGACAACAATTGAGGGCTGTCCCCCCCCCCCCACCGGGGCTCTCCCCTTCCCCGCTCCCGGAGGAACGGGGAGGAGGATCGAAAGAGTGCAACTCCTACGGGTTGAGACAAGAACAGTCCAGCAACCAATGTACAACACAAATCACCACAGTTGTATAAAGTAGAGATAAATGTACTTTGACTTCCCAATACCCTGAAAGGCTTCTGAAATACGTGAATGAGCTACGCACAAATGTTCTCCTTTGATAGTCAGCTGATGTGCCACAAAGTGGCTGTTGGGTGTCATCTGGTTTACCAAAGTGACCTCTCAAGTGCCAAAAGGTGGGAATGGGGATGGGGGCTGGTCTTTCAGTAGCTGGAAATGCAGTTGCCTTGCTGGAACTGCCTGGGTACATGACAATTGTTGCACTACTAACTTCTTAGGTTGGAGGGGCTGCTGCCCCTATGGAAGGGTGCACCAAGTCCCCCCAGGCAGCTCAGCTCAGGTGTTGCTTTGCCTGGGAATCGAAGGAGCTGGGAATCGAATTTTCTGTTGTTTTTTCCTGTTATTCTGCTGTCTGCTAAAATAACTCCTGCCTCCTGAGGTACACAGCAGGAGCAGAACACCACACAGAGGAGTGGGGAGGTTTCATCAGCACTGTGAGGTCCCTGAAGGAAAGATACTGCAGTCTGTCATTGCAGTGGAATGGGCAGACGAGGGCATTTGAACGTGTTGTTGTGGGACTGTGAGCACAGTCTAGTGGGGATGGGATGGAGCAGCCCTGAGGAGAAGGATTTGGGGTTTTGGGTGACGAGAATCTCCCCGTGACCTGGCTTGAGTGTGCGCTTGAGCCCAGAACCCCCTGTGTGCTGGGCTGCATCCCCCCCCAGGGCGTGAGGAGCAGGTCAAGGGAGATCTCAGGCACAAGTTCTTCCCTGTGAGGGTGGTAAGGCCTTCAGCATTGGTGTTCAATAAACTGTGGCAATCAGTACCTCGTTAAGATGCCAGCACATCCCTAATTTGTGTGGTGTGGCAGGGATGAGTTCCTTGTCTCTTGGCTTTGCTGCATGATTAACTTTGGTTTTGAACAGTTCTGTGAAGGGCAATCCCCAAAGAGAGTGGCTGCAGCGAGGCTTTCCTAGTGAAATGCCTGGCGTCAAGGAACTGGTTCATCATGAGCAGTTTCGCGAGCCCACTGCTGTGTTGTTCTGAATATTTGTGGGACATCCTGAGCCCACTGATGCTTCTGCTGGTTACTCGTACAAATACTTCTCTCTTCTATCGTTTTTAGCATCAGAGAAGGCCGTGAGATGTCTAAAGAAAATCTTGTCACATTTCATCAGTGCTGTGACTAGGAGAGAAAAGCAGAGAACCCATTTTTATTAAAGAACAGGAATTTGATGCAGCACTGTAAAGCAATTTCATGAAGTAAATAGGAGCTGTGTGTGCTTAGATAGGAGCCTACTATTTTTAGCTAAAGCAGGAATTGAATGTAAAGTGCTGTAGACACTGACATTGGTTACAGGCAGTGGCTTTGACTCAGATTCACACCAATATGTGAGTATCTTCAGGAGATTTGTTTGAGGTTTGTATCGGGTGCAAGCAGGACCAGGGCTGGAAGCATTAGTTTTGAGTTTCATAGTGATAGCTCAGATTAAAAAGGTTGTGTTCTGTCATATTCTGGGAAGCGGCCTAAAAGCCGCAAATTTTAGGAAAAGTGTTGATTTGCCTGTCTTACGAAATCCAGAATATCATAGAATCATAGAGTGGTTTGGGTTGGAAGGGACCTTAAGGCTCACCCAGCTGCAGCCCCCTGCTATGGGCAGGGACACCTTCCAGTAGAGCAGGTTGCCCCGAGCCCTGTCCAACCTGCCCTTGGTCTCCTGGAATTTGTGAATCTCCTGAAGCCTCTGTTGTTTGAGGAATGGGTGGAATAACCAGCATTTCC
>NW_026914923.1:0-3761 GCF_034315485.1 Pezoporus occidentalis
GGCAGCAACACTGTCAGCACAGAAAGAACAGTGGCATCTGCTCCCACAGCAGAAGAACCAGCAGGGAAAGCTAGTGCTGGGCCTCTTCAGCACACAGGCTGCTTTGCAACGGTGTCACCATCATTGCAGTCTCTCCTCGGTTTCATACCTAAAACTCCATTTGAATCCAAATTCTCAGCTGGTCGCTTTCAGTTGCCCAGCAGCACAGTGAGTACAGCACGAACGTTTGGCTTCTGCTCCCACAGCAGAAGAGCCAGGATTGAAAGCTTGTGCTGGACCTGTTCAGCACACAATCACCTTTACATTGGTGCATCCATCGTTGCTTTCACTGCTCCCTTTCATACAGGAAAAGCATTTGAATGGAATCAGTTCAGAGCCTGCTCTCTGCTGCGCAGCAACACAGTCAGCACAGAATGAACAGTGGCATCTGCTCCCACAGCAGAAGAACCAGCAGGGAAAGCTAGTGCTGGGCCTCTTCAGCACACAGGCTGCTTTGCAACGGTGTCACCATCATTGCAGTCTCTCCTCGGTTTCATACCTAAAACTCCATTTGAATCCAAATTCTCAGCTGGTCGCTTTCAGTTGCCCAGCAGCACAGTGAGTACAGCACGAACGTTTGGCTTCTGCTCCCACAGCAGAAGAGCCAGGATTGAAAGCTTGTGCTGGACCTGTTCAGCACACAATCACCTTTACATTGGTGCATCCATCGTTGCTTTCACTGCTCCCTTTCATACAGGAAAAGCATTTGAATGGAATCAGTTCAGAGCCTGCTCTCTGCTGCGCAGCAACACTGTCAGCACAGAATGAACAGTGGCATCTGCTCCCACAGCAGAAGAACCAGCAGGGAAAGCTAGTGCTGGGCCTCTTCAGCACACAGGCTGCTTTGCAACGGTGTCACCATCATTGCAGTCTCTCCTCGGTTTCATACCTAAAACTCCATTTGAATCCAAATTCTCAGCTGGTCGCTTTCAGTTGCCCAGCAGCACAGTGAGTACAGCACGAACGTTTGGCTTCTCCTCCCACAACAGAAGTGTCAGGATTGAAAGCTGGTGCTGGACCTGTTCAGCACACAATCACCTTTACATTGGTGCATCCATCGTTGCTTTCACTGCTCCCTTTCATACAGGAAAAGCATTTGAATGGAATCAGTTCAGAGCCTGCTCTCTGCTGGCAGCAACACTGTCAGCACAGAATGAACAGTGGCATCTGCTCCCACAGCAGAAGAACCAGCAGGGAAAGCTAGTGCTGGGCCTCTTCAGCACACAGGCTGCTTTGCAACGGTGTCACCATCATTGCAGTCTCTCCTCGGTTTCATACCTAAAACTCCATTTGAATCCAAATTCTCAGCTGGTCGCTTTCAGTTGCCCAGCAGCACAGTGAGTACAGCACGAACGTTTGGCTTCTGCTCCCACAGCAGAAGAGCCAGGATTGAAAGCTTGTGCTGGACCTGTTCAGCACACAATCACCTTTACATTGGTGCATCCATCGTTGCTTTCACTGCTCCCTTTCATACAGGAAAAGCATTTGAATGGAATCAGTTCAGAGCCTGCTCTCTGCTGGCAGCAACACTGTCAGCACAGAATGAACAGTGGCATCTGCTCCCACAGCAGAAGAACCAGCAGGGAAAGCTAGTGCTGGGCCTCTTCAGCACACAGGCTGCTTTGCAACGGTGTCACCATCATTGCAGTCTCTCCTCGGTTTCATACCTAAAACTCCATTTGAATCCAAATTCTCAGCTGGTCGCTTTCAGTTGCCCAGCAGCACAGTGAGTACAGCACGAACGTTTGGCTTCTGCTCCCACAGCAGAAGAGCCAGGATTGAAAGCTTGTGCTGGACCTGTTCAGCACACAATCACCTTTACATTGGTGCATCCATCGTTGCTTTCACTGCTCCCTTTCATACAGGAAAAGCATTTGAATGGAATCAGTTCAGAGCCTGCTCTCTGCTGCGCAGCAACACTGTCAGCACAGAATGAACAGTGGCATCTGCTCCCACAGCAGAAGAACCAGCAGGGAAAGCTAGTGCTGGGCCTCTTCAGCACACAGGCTGCTTTGCAACGGTGTCACCATCATTGCAGTCTCTCCTCGGTTTCATACCTAAAACTCCATTTGAATCCAAATTCTCAGCTGGTCGCTTTCAGTTGCCCAGCAGCACAGTGAGTACAGCACGAACGTTTGGCTTCTGCTCCCACAGCAGAAGAGCCAGGATTGAAAGCTTGTGCTGGACCTGTTCAGCACACAATCACCTTTACATTGGTGCATCCATCGTTGCTTTCACTGCTCCCTTTCATACAGGAAAAGCATTTGAATGGAATCAGTTCAGAGCCTGCTCTCTGCTGCGCAGCAACACAGTCAGCACAGAAAGAACAGTGGCATCTGCTCCCACAGCAGAAGAACCAGCAGGGAAAGCTAGTGCTGGGCCTCTTCAGCACACAGGCTGCTTTGCAACGGTGTCACCATCATTGCAGTCTCTCCTCGGTTTCATACCTAAAACTCCATTTGAATCCAAATTCTCAGCTGGTCGCTTTCAGTTGCCCAGCAGCACAGTGAGTACAGCACGAACGTTTGGCTTCTGCTCCCACAGCAGAAGAGCCAGGATTGAAAGCTGGTGCTGGACCTGTTCAGCACACAATCACCTTTACATTGGTGCATCCATCGTTGCTTTCACTGCTCCCTTTCATACAGGAAAAGCATTTGAATGGAATCAGTTCAGAGCCTGCTCTCTGCTGGCAGCAACACAGTCAGCACAGAATGAACAGTGGCATCTGCTCCCACAGCAGAAGAACCAGCAGGGAAAGCTAGTGCTGGGCCTCTTCAGCACACAGGCTGCTTTGCAACGGTGTCACCATCATTGCAGTCTCTCCTCGGTTTCATACCTAAAACTCCATTTGAATCCAAATTCTCAGCTGGTCGCTTTCAGTTGCCCAGCAGCACAGTGAGTACAGCACGAACGTTTGGCTTCTGCTCCCACAGCAGAAGAGCCAGGATTGAAAGCTTGTGCTGGACCTGTTCAGCACACAATCACCTTTACATTGGTGCATCCATCGTTGCTTTCACTGCTCCCTTTCATACAGGAAAAGCATTTGAATGGAATCAGTTCAGAGCCTGCTCTCTCTGCTGGCAGCAACACTGTCAGCACAGAAAGAACAGTGGCATCTGCTCCCACAGCAGAAGAACCAGCAGGGAAAGCTAGTGCTGGGCCTCTTCAGCACACAGGCTGCTTTGCAACGGTGTCACCATCATTGCAGTCTCTCCTCGGTTTCATACCTAAAACTCCATTTGAATCCAAATTCTCAGCTGGTCGCTTTCAGTTGCCCAGCAGCACAGTGAGTACAGCACGAACGTTTGGCTTCTGCTCCCACAGCAGAAGAGCCAGGATTGAAAGCTTGTGCTGGACCTGTTCAGCACACAATCACCTTTACATTGGTGCATCCATCGTTGCTTTCACTGCTCCCTTTCATACAGGAAAAGCATTTGAATGGAATCAGTTCAGAGCCTGCTCTCTGCTGCGCAGCAACACTGTCAGCACAGAATGAACAGTGGCATCTGCTCCCACAGCAGAAGAACCAGCAGGGAAAGCTAGTGCTGGGCCTCTTCAGCACACAGGCTGCTTTGCAACGGTGTCACCATCATTGCAGTCTCTCCTCGGTTTCATACCTAAAACTCCATTTGAATCCAAATTCTCAGCTGGTCGCTTTCAGTTGCCCAGCAGCACAGTGAGTACAGCACGAACGTTTGGCTTCTCCTCCCACAACAGAAGTG
>NW_026914924.1:0-6120 GCF_034315485.1 Pezoporus occidentalis
TGCAGCACATACCAGCAAAACCTTCACACCCATGCTCTTGAGCCAACAATAAAAACCAACAGCCGTTCTGTTCTGTAGTGAGCCGTGCCTCACAGAATCAATGTCTCAAAGCAGCCCTGGTGTCCAGTGGTTCCCTTTCCGGGCTTAAAATGTTCCCAGTCTGCTCCCAGTGGCTGGAAAGCCTGGCTGCTCCCGCAAGGATACGCTCTCTGTTGACTGATTCTCCAAGAAGAGCCCGGTTAACTGGGCACACTTCCCACGGGTTAACTTCAAACCGGCAGTGAACTGGCATCAATGTTCATTGGCAGCCGTCGCTTGTATAAACGGACAGGTTCATCGTGTGGGGATCCGTCGGAGCCCTCGTTCTGTGCAGACACAAGCACAGCCTCTTGTGGAGACAGTGTTCTCCCAGGAGAATGGATATTTGGTGCATGAACTCTGACTAATCCCAAAAGATACAGCAAGGCCATGAGAGGCCCAAGGAAGCTTAAGCAAGCAAGATAAGAAGAAGCTGGAATTCACTGAGTTATGAGAACTGTGGACTGTTGGCAAGCTTTCGAGGTCAAGTTCTCACACCTGTGCTTAACCAATTGGTTGTTAGTCACTAAGGGTGTTCAAGACATGTATCCAATCATAATACGCCAAATCCCTGTAAGTGCATGTAAGCAATAGTATATAAGGAGTTAAGGCTTTGCAATAAACGGCTTTGGTCTGATCAGATTGATCTCTGACTGAGTCCATATATTTTCTGCGGAAGGGTTCCTGGCTGGAAAGGCTTTAGAGGAGCTGTGGGAAAGTGAGTTGCTTTGAAAGCCCTCCTGAGCTGTCAGCTAGAGCACCATCAGCTGCTCTGGGTGTAGTGACATCCTGGTGTAGTGCTGATGTCACTACACTCCTGGTGTAGTTTCCTGCTGTAGTGACATCATATTTATTAGAATATGGTTTCTCTGAGACAGCACTGTATATACATGTCTAGCGGTAGGCGGTGTGGATCATCTGGAAGACTTGCTGTAGGCTGTCGTTGCAAATCCGGGGCTTAAAAACATTTCAGAAAGGAAGGTAGCATGAAGCTCTTAATCTGAGGCCTCTCTCGTTCATGACAGCATTTCCAATGAATGGACTGCACAGCCTAGAGTGTTGACAGAACTGAGTCGTTAGTAGGTGATGTCCTACCCTCACTGAAGTCAATAAGGTATTGGTGTTTTTTTTTTAATTTCCTTTGAAGGGTTAAAATTTTATCCTAGATTTCTTTCTTTATCCCCCCCCCCCCCCCTTCTTTTTTGGGGGGTTGGGTTGGGTTGTTTTTTGTCTGTGAATAACATTTCTCCAATTTTTAATTTTGGAGTTTTTTATATTTAATTGTAACAGATTTTTTTTTCACTATGCAGTATGTCAGTGTTTTAAATTTAACAGTGACACCTTCAAAAATAGAAGATTGAAATTACTTGGGTAATTACAGTTCTTTCTGGTTTTGTTTTTAAGAATAAACCTATTCCCCTCCCACCGCCCACTGCGTAATAGATGCGACTGATATTCAGGTTTGGTCGGTAGACTTGAGGTTCAGAGTTCTGTTGGCCGATTTCGCAGCTTCTTTCTAATAGCTTTTTACATGTAATGTGAATACGTTAGAAAAAAACTATTGTAGACAGCACACGTCCAGCCTATCTTCCAGAGGAATAAAAAGAACCTTGCACCTGGTGTAGGATATATTAAAGAAGAGAGCACATGCCTTTCCTAAATAAGCATAACAAAATAAATTCTATATATGCAGAAATTAAGTTAAAGACACAGCAGGGTTACCAAGACAGGCCCTCATCCTTTTGTGAAAGGTAGAATTCCTGGTAGTGACTTTTCCTTTTCGCCTTCCCCATTGCCATCTCTTGCCCCACTCCCCCAAGTTCAGAGTTGTTCTCATTCTCTGCCTTCACAGATTTGAGAGTTAAGCTTTGTTTCTCTAACCATTCTGCCACAGAAAGTCTCTCTGTCCCTGAGCAGTTTCCCATCTGATTCCGTTCCAGATTTCAGGCTGAAATAGCCATGCACAGAACTTCAGTCTCTTGTCAATCTCTTCGGCATGTTCTAGTCTGCCTTTCTTCATTTTCCCTTCTAGGTTTTTCTGGCCTTTCTGCCAGCCTAAAGCTCTCAGACTGACTGAAGTCAACAGGAGACAATACTGAGAGTCAGTAACAGCTCTTCACTGGAACTGCTTGGGGCCCTAGAATTTGTCAGCAGGTTCAGGGGAAAATCCTGCTCATTTCCAGCAGCATTGGGCTGGATCATTGCCAACTGTCGTCACATCTTTGAAGAAATCAGTCATCAAATTCAAACTTGATTCACAGAGCCATGGGAAAATGTTGGCTTCTTTGACTGTCAAACATAGCGTGTAACGCTTGAGAAGCATCCACCTTAGCAAATATTTTCCATGCTACTGCAGCCGGGCTTTCATTCAAAATTTTGCAGATGCAGACAGATAAGGTTTCTAGTTATGAGTATGGCTCTCAAACTTCATTGCATTTAGTGACATCTAGAGTTTCTGATTTTTGTTATATTAATGTGAGACAGTGCAATGTTTTTTCCTATTCTGTTTTCTCACCTGTTGATCTGTTTCTTTACCAACAAAAGGCATTTATTTTGCTTTGGTTTTTGTTCAGATTGGTTTTAAGTTGGTTGGCTTTGCAGCTAAGCAAATCATAATTGAGTCCGTGGTGCTGTCATATGCTGCTCTCGGAAAGACGTGACATTTGACACCAGCCTACAAATCATGTTATATATCTCACTGCATGGGAGAGAGGGTGCAAGTTTGTTTCTGCATACCATGGGACTGGTAATCCCTGCCTGCAGCATACCATCATTTAACTCTGCAATTCATCTTCCTGTATTAAGGACTTATCTTATTTTTCTGATATTATTGTCGTGGTTTAAACCCAGTCAGGTAATTCGTTCGCTCACTTCCCCCCCTTTTCTTGCCCTCCCCCTGCTCTCGGAGGGACGGAGAGGAGAATCGAAAAGAATGCAACTCCCACGGGTTGAGATAAGAACAGTTTAGTAACTAAGGTATAACACAAATCACTACTGCTACCACCAATGGTAATAATGATAAAGGAAATAACAAGGGAAGAGAATACATCATCTCACCACCAGCCGACCGATAACTCGCCCCCCCAGCCCGACCAAGCTCTGACCGATACCTCCTCCAACCCTGCAGTCTCCCAGCCCTTCCGGCTAACTCCCAGTTACATCCTGGGCATGACGTGCTGTGGTATGGAATACCTCTTTGGTCAGTTTGGGTCAGGTGTCCTCTCTCTGCTTCCTCCTGGCTTCCCTTCCTCCCTGGCAGAGCATGAGGCTCACAAAGTCCTTGGCCAAACCAAAACATCGCTTGTTATCAGCTCTGTTCCCGAGCTGAAAGTCAAAACACTGCACTGCACCAGCTACCAAGAAGAAGAAAAAATGACTGCTACTGCTGAACCCAGGACATTATCCACCCCTTATTCCATACCATTCACGTCATGCTCAGATCCCACATTTTCAATATACCATCACTCTTATCTCGGTGCACTCTTATCTTAGTGCATGGACCAGTCCCTATAAAGCTGCTGAGTCCATCTGGTCCATGATGCCAGGCTCCATCTCTTGTAACAGTCTTCCAGAGCAGGAGAGACTGTGTGCAGTGTTCACACTCGTGAATAACATGGGCAATAGTGTCCATTGCTAAGTCCACCCCTCGATCATGAGTCCATCTCTGTGTTGCATCTCTGCTCTGATGGCCTGAAGTGCCATGGGCCCACCAGGCTCAAAATAATTCACTGTCCCCTTCAGCAGTTTCTGCAGCTTGTTGCTGGGGACTCCATACAGCTGCCTTCCATCTCCGATGCTTCCAAAGCACTGGAGGGGCCCAGTGGACTAGATACTTGCCCATACTGTCACACACGCCCTGCCACTCATGACTGTTCAGCCTTGGGGAAAACCTCTTGGTCCCCCTATATTGTCGTCTAACCCCAGACAAGACCCAAACCTGACTCTGCTTAACTTTTGAGACCAGACAAAATGGTTGTGGGTAAAACACAGTCTGTGTGTGTGCCAACATGCTGATCCCCATCACAATCAGCAGGCAGGTCCCAAGGATACCCAAAGGCCATTCAAAACCTTCAGAACTCTCACACGATGCTGCTGTACTTGTCACTGGGGCTGGTGTAGCTGCTGTACTTGTCACTGGGGCTGGTGTAGCTGCTGTACTTGTCGGCTCTCCCACCACCGGCTTCTCTTTTCCTGAGCCCAGCTCTTCCCCCTCTGCCTTGCTGGGAAATGCTGCGTGGTCTCCGACATCCTCCTGGGGCTCGGCGGGCGGCTTCCGGGAAACGCTCTCGGCCGTCGCGGGGCTCGGCTCGGCCGCGGGGCTGGGCTCCTCCGCGGGGCTCGGCTCCTCCGCCGCCTTCTCCCGCTGCTCGGCAGCCGCCTCCTTCCTCTCCTCGACCGCCCCGACCTCCTCCACCGGCAGCCGTCCCCTCGCGGACTCCGGCCCCGCTCCCGCCGCCGCTTGGTCCCCGGGGCCGCTCTCCCGGGCCGCTTCAGCAGCCGCCGGCTCCCGGGGCCGCTCCCCCTCGGCTCCCCGCAGCCTCACGAAGATGGAGAGTAGGGTGAGGGCCAGGACGGTGAAGAGCAGCCAGACGGCCAGGTACAAGTCCACGGCCACGTCCGTCCCGCCCTGCTGCTGGAGCCCGCCCGTATTACAAGCCATTGCCATAAAGCACAGTGAGACAAGAACCTTAGCCCAGGCCCCATACTTGATAAACACTATCACAGCAAATACCGGCTCTAAGTAAGTTACAACATTCTGAAGCTGTGAGATCAAGGAAAACAACTCTGAGAGCCAATAAATCAGCATTGTGACGAGTGACTATTAATCCGGTCAGATCTGTCGTTATCTCAACCCTTCGTGCCCCACGTTGGGCGCCAAAAAGAACTGTCGTGGTTTAAACCCAGTCAGGTAATTCGTTCGCTCACTTCCCCCCCTTTTCTTGCCCTCCCCCTGCTCTCGGAGGGACGGAGAGGAGAATCGAAAAGAATGCAACTCCCACGGGTTGAGATAAGAACAGTTTAGTAACTAAGGTATAACACAAATCACTACTGCTACCACCAATGATAATAATGATAAAGGAAATAACAAGGGAAGAGAATACATCATCTCACCACCAGCCGACCGATAACTCGCCCCCCCAGCCCGACCAAGCTCTGACCGATACCTCCTCCAACCCTGCAGTCTCCCAGCCCTTCCGGCTAACTCCCAGTTACATCCTGGGCATGACGTGCTGTGGTATGGAATACCTCTTTGGTCAGTTTGGGTCAGGTGTCCTCTCTCTGCTTCCTCCTGGCTTCCCTTCCTCCCTGGCAGAGCATGAGGCTCACAAAGTCCTTGGCCAAACCAAAACATCGCTTGTTATCAGCTCTGTTCCCGAGCTGAAAGTCAAAACACTGCACTGCACCAGCTACCAAGAAGAAGAAAAAATGACTGCTACTGCTGAACCCAGGACAGTCATATATTGATTAGCTGTTTGAACAGGGATCTATTCCCCTAGTAATAAATTTGCACATAACTCCGTTAAGAAAAACAAGCAATGAACAACCAAAAAAAAAAAAAAGAAAACCCTACCAAAATCAAGCCAGAACAAAAATCCAGAAGAAGTGATGTTTCCTACTATCTTTAGTTCTAGGTGTTTATTGCATTCAGTTCTGACTCTGAAATATTTTTACTGCGCATTCCTTCTGCCATTTACTAGTTTAACTTCAGCTTGCTCAGGTTGTACTTTCTCACACAGTCCTCAGCTGTCTTAGAAAGAAAAAGATGGATCTGGGATTGCGTTTTTCCTAGCATTATTGCTACTTTATTGTAATCGATAGCATGGGCACAATGATGACTGTTGAAGCTGAGTTTTGTATTTTGTATTCCAGTTTGGTCTGCTGAGTAAGAAAAGTGTTTTTCATGACAGCACTTCTGGTTTGAAACTCTTACGGCAGAATCGTAGAATAGTTTGGGTTGGAAAGGACCTTAAGTTCATCTAGTTCCAACCCCCCTGCCATGAGAAGGGACACCTCACACTAAACCATCTCACCCACAGCCTC
>NW_026914926.1:0-2891 GCF_034315485.1 Pezoporus occidentalis
TATATATATATATAGGAAAACACAGTAAACGTAACAAAGTGAGCAAAATAAAGCATGTTCAAGAGCATTCTAATGACCCACAAGGTACTCAACCCTAACCCTAACCCTAACCCTAACCCTAACCCTAACCCTAACCCATTTCTCCCCTGTAACTGTAACAAAGTGAGTGTAATACTATATATATATATATATAGGAAAACACAGTAAACGTAAAAAAGTGAGCAAAATAAAGCATGTTCAAGAGCATTCTAATGACCCACAGAGTTACTCAACCATAACCCTAACCCTAACCCTAACACTAACCCTAACCCATTTCTCCCCTGTAACTGTAACAAAGTGAGTGTAATACTATATGTATATATATATAGGAAAACACAGTAAACGTAACAAAGTGAGCAAAATAAAGCATGTTCAAGAGCATTCTAATGACCCACAGAGGTTCTCAACCCTAACCCTAACCCTAACCCTAACCCTAACCCTAACCCTAACCCTAACACTAACCCTAACCCATTTCTCCCCTGTAACTGTAACAAAGTGAGTGTAATACTATATGTATATATATATACAGGAAAACAGAGGAAACGTAACAAAGTGATAAAAATAAAGCATGTTCAAGAGGATTCTAATGACCCACAGAGGTTCTCAACCCTAACCCTAACCCTAACCCTAACCCTAACCCTAAACCCTAACCCTAAACCTAACCCTAACCCATTTCTCCCCTGTAACTGAAACAAAGTGAGTGTAAAACTATATATATAGATATATAGGAAAACACAGTAAACGTAACAAAGTGAGCAAAATAAAGTATGTTCAAGAGCATTCTAATGACCCACAGAGGTTCTCAACCCTAACCCTAACCCTAACCCTAACCCTAACCCTAACCCTAACCCTAACCCATTTCTCCCCTGTAACTGTAACAAAGTGAGTGTAATACTATATATATATATATATAGGAAAACACAATAAATGTAACAAAGTGAGCAAAATAAAATATGTTCAAGAGCATTCTAATGACCCACAGAGGTTCTCAACCCTAACCCTAACCCTAACCCTAACCCTAACCCTAACCCATTTCTCCCCTGTAAATGTAACAAAGTGAGTGTAATACTATATGTATATATATATACAGGAAAACAGAGGAAACGTAACAAAGTGATCAAAATAAAGCATGTTCAAGAGGATTCTAATGACCCACAGAGGTTCTCAACCCTAACCCTAACCCTAACCCTAACCCTAACCCTAACCCTAACCCTAACCGTAAACCTAACCCTCCTCCCCTCTAACTGTAACAAAGCGAGTGTAATACTATATATCTAGATATATAGGAAAACACAGTAAACGTAACAAAGTGAGCAAAATAAAGTATGTTCAAGAGCATTCTAATGACCCACAGAGGTTCTCAACCCTAACCCTAACCCTAACCCTAACCCTAACCCATTTCTCCCCTGTAACTGTAACAAAGTGAGTGCAACACTATATATATATAGATATATAGGAAAACACAGAAAATGTAACAAAGTGAGCAAAATAAAGCATGTTCAAGAGCATTCTAATGACCCACAGAGGTACTCAACCCTAACCCTAACCCTAACCCTAACACTAACCCTAACCCATTTCTCCCCTGTAACTGTAACAAAGTGAGTGTAATACTATATGTATATATATATACAGGAAAACAGAGGAAACGTAACAAAGTGAGCAAAATAAAACATGTTCAAGAGCATTCTAATGACCCACAGAGGTTCTCAACCCTAACCCTAACCCTAACCCTAACCCTAACCCTAACCCTAAACCTAACCCTAACCCTAACCCATTTCTCCCCTGTAACTGTAACAAAGTGAGTGTAATACTATATGTATATATATATACAGGAAAACAGAGGAAACGTAACAAAGTGATCAAAATAAAGCATGTTCAAGAGGATTCTAATGACCCACAGAGGTTCTCAACCCTAACCCTAACCCTAACCCTAACCCTAACCCTAACCCTAACCCTAACCCTAACCGTAAACCTAACCCTACCCCATTTCTCCCCTCTAACTGTAACAAAGCGAGTGTAATACTATATATCTAGATATATAGGAAAACACAGTAAACGTAACAAAGTGAGCAAAATAAAGTATGTTCAAGAGCATTCTAATGACCCACAGAGGTTCTCAACCCCCACCCCAACCCTAACCCTAACCCTAACCCTAACCCATTTCTCCCCTGTAACTGTAACAAAGTGAGTGCAACACTATATATATAGATATATAGGAAAACACAGTAAATGTAACAAAGTGAGCAAAATAAAGCATGTTCAAGAGCATTCTAATGACCCACAGAGGTACCCTAACCCTAACCCTAACCCTAACCCTAACACTAACCCTAACCCATTTCTCCCCTGTAACTGTAACAAAGTGAGTGTAATACTATATGTATATATATATACAGGAAAACAGAGGAAAGCATAGAACAAAGTGAGCAAAATAAAACATGTTCAAGAGCATTCTAATGACCCACAGAGGTTCTCAACCCTAACCCTAACCCTAACCCTAACCCTAACCCTAACCCTAAACCTAACCCTAACCCTAACCCATTTCTCCCCTGTAACTGTAACAAAGTGAGTGTAATACTATATGTATATATATATACAGGAAAACAGAGGAAACGTAACAAAGTGATCAAAATAAAGCATGTTCAAAAGGATTCTAATGACCCACAGAGGTTCTCAACCCTAACCCTAACCCTAACCCTAACCCTAACCCTAACCCTAACCGTAAACCTAACCCTACCCCATTTCTCCCCTCTAACTGTAACAAAGCGAGTGTAATACTATATATCTAGATATATAGGAAAACACAGTAAACGTAACAAAGTGAGCAAAATAAAGTATGTTCAACAGCATTCTAA
>NW_026914927.1:0-5784 GCF_034315485.1 Pezoporus occidentalis
GAGGAAGACTGAGGAGGAGCGGGGGAAGATTTGAATCCCACCCCAGCAGAGCCCCTGGCTACAGTTAGGCTGGGGAATGAGAAGGTAAAAGTTCTTGTAGAAACAGAAACTACTTATTCTGTTATAAATACTTGTAAAGGGCAATTAAGCAAACAAACAGCTTCAGGCACTGGTGCCACAGGTGGACAGGAACCCGGCCTTCCTTTACATTTGAGAAACTGGCAAACAGATGTTGACCCATAAATTCCTTTGCATGCCTGAGTGCCCTGTGCTGCTATTGGATAACAGCACACTGAGTAAATTACATGCAGCAATTCGGGTTAAAGAAAGAAAATTCAGGTACATGTTCCTGATGAAAAGGCTGTGGAGGCCCGGGTTTTTATGTTACAGAAACCAGGTACTGAGCCAGATATCCCAGAGGAAGCGGGTATATCTGCAAATATGGGCTGACAGAGCACCAGGACAACCACGAGATGCAGCAGCAGTAACTATTCTTCTAAAACCAAACATCACACTGCTAAGACAGAAACAGTATCCTATAAAACTGGAAGCAAGAAAAGAACTAGAGCCTCTAGCAGAAAAATTTATTGAATACATTGGGACAAAAATGGTCTGTATTTGTACTTCACATGCTAATAACCATTCTGGAACAGAAAAGTAGTCAGTGGCTTTCCCCAGGCAGGCTGCGCTTCTATGACAAGAGGACGTAGAGTTGAAAGTATCAAACCTTTAGAACCAGCAGTGGTTTTGACAACAGATCCAGAAGCAGGAGAGCTGACTCACAACTGTTTACAGACCATAACATAATAGAGCTAAACCAAACATAAGAGACACTAAAGCCCTGCATTCCTCCTCCCCCAACACATCAGCACAGAAAGCTGAGCTGGTGGTGCTACTGAGACTTCTGAGATTGTCAGAAAGTCAAAATTTGCTTTTAAGGCACATCAGTTTGATAACACTCCAGTGAATATCGGTAATCACATTGCTGACAAAGCAGCCAAAGAAGCTGTGGGTGGGGACCTTTCATTAATATTGCCTCATCAGTATCAGAGCTTGGATAATGAAGTTCCAAGTTATCAAACAGAGGATGGAAAATTACCTAGTCTTAGGAGCCAAGAAACACGATGAAGGATGGTGGGTTACCAAACCCACTTACCAAACAGGCAAGTAATAGCTGCCCAACCTCTTATGAGAAGAAAACCACCAGGCAACACAAGGGGGAACAAAATCAATGACTGAGGCTTTAAAGCTCCAAGTTCTGAGTATGCAAATGACTGGAATTATAAAAGTGTTATAAAGAAGTGTGAACCTCGTTTACGATGCTAAGAGGCCCCCCACCTGCTTTAACGGTAACATATGTATTATCATTACAAATTATACACACTAATATAAATGCTTTTAAGCCCGGTGGGCCCCGACACCTTCTCATCTCCTCTGACACCAGCAGCTCCTGCACACAGATGGCTCCTGCGTTGCACCCACAATGTGTTTCAAGCCAACACTAAAACAGGATTGCAAAGTCAAAGAATACGTACTGTTGCAGAATGACTTTAAGAGCAGAACCATAGAGTTCTGGAGGACTGTGCAAGCAAGGCAGGGGGTGGCCCCCACAGGTGGCCGGAGACCGGACCTGGGAGGAGAATGTGGAGGAAGCTGTGGGGGCTAACCAATACTGTTATGCCAAGAAGGAGTGGCTGAATACCACTCCTATATATGTGTGAACTGCGTCACAAATAAACCAGAAGTTGCTTATCACCCATATTGGGTTGGCCTGTCTGCTTCTCCTTGCCGCTTACAAATGGCGCCCGAACAGGGACGCGGATTACAGGGCCCTGGTCGCTGGGGACCTGGATTATAGGGCTCCGACTAGCGGGGACCCAGGATATAGGGCCCCGACTAGCGGGGACCCGGGATACAGGGCCCCGGCCGACGGGGACCCGGATAAAGGGCCCCGGCCGACGGGGACCCGGGATAAAGGGCCCCGACTAGCGGGGACCCGGGATACAGGGCCCCGGTCGACGGGGACCCGGGATACAGGGACCCGGTTTAACGGGGACCCAGGATACAGGGACCCGGTTTAACGGGGACCCGGGATACAGGGACCCGGTTTAACGGGGACCCGGGATACAGGGACCCGGTCGACGGGGACCCGGGATACAGGGCCCCGACTAGCGGGGACCCGGGATACAGGGCCCCGGTCGACGGGGACCCGGAACGGCGAGAGAGCGGCGCCGGCGGCAGCGGCCGGGCAGCGCGGGCAATGCTGCTGCGGTGGCGTGATGGACCCGGGTGCTGTGACTTTCCGAAAAAGTCCGCCGCTGGGGTATACCAGACACTGCTGCGTCGGGAGGCCGATCCGGAGACCGAGATTACAGGATGACCCAGAAGAAGACGATCCGGAAAAGGCTGGCCATGAAAATGGACCGAGAGGTAGCCCTGGACTTATTACAGTGCTTTTTATAAAAGCGGGGAACTGAGCCTTGAACTTTTACAGTGCTTTTTATAAAAGCGGGGAATTGAGCCTGAGACTCTAAAGCAGCTAGCAGGTCTACTGCCTGTAGGGAAGGCTAAGAGATTTTTTTTGCAGATCCTAATACAATATTTGAGAAGAGTGAGTGGCAAAAGTTTGGTGATGAACTACTTGACTCAGTGCTTAATGATTATAAAAAGGCAAAGAAACTCGGTAAACCACGGAGGGAAGTAATGAACTGTATAAAAAGATACAAGGCAGAAAAGAAAACTGCCGCGGTAGCAACGGAGAAACTAGGAACAGACGTCCCCGGTCGGCTGAAACCAGGGGAAGATTACAACTCGTTCCCCCCAACTCGCGGGAGCACAGGGTTTCCCACCCCCCACCCCCCCTTCCTTTTCTCCCCCTCCTTCATCAGAAGGTGCCGCGGAGGAGGTGTAACCCCCTGCTCCCCCACCACCCCAGTTCCGAAAGTAGGGGCTTTGAAAAGGACAGAGAAAGTATATTAGAAGGTATACGCATGATAAATGTCGAGAAATCCGAAAGAAAAAGGGCGGTGCCTCGGCGCCGGATCGATTGCGGCGCCACTGTGAAGCACGCAGTAAAAAAATAGGGATCATGCACGAGCGGGAGATTTAAAGGAGCCGCGAGCCTCTCCAGCCCACTATGCCCAAGAGTGAAAAAACTTTTAACTCAGTCACGGAGGAGCCAGGTCTGCAGACGGCCACATACCGAACGAGATACATCTGATAAGAAAGACACAGCTGCGAGCAACGGAGACCCCGAGTTCGGCGCAGGATCAGCCCCCGAATCCCCTGAATCCGAGCCAGATTTATATCCTCTGCTTCCAGACCCTGACTCTTCGTCTCCCGGGTCGGTCTGCTCAAACTTACTGGCCCTGGAGACGCTCAGTTGTAACAATGGGTAACCAAAGATGTGATCATTACTGGGGAATTTTCTGCAATGGGCATTTTTGCATATCCTGTGTTTACTACACAGCAGGGGGCTAAAGAGTGGGAAGCTCTTGATCTCAAAATAGTTAAGGAGGCCTGGCAAACGGTGACCACGCATGTGTTAAAATTCTCTTATACTCAAGCTGTATATGTTATGATTTTTTCTTGCAATTGACAGGGAGAGCCCATACAGTCTCTCTGTGATACTCATGTACTAGAAGTTGGTAAATATAAGTATGTCCAGGTTTATGTCAACCCTTGGAGACCTCTGTAGATACTGCTGGCCACTTCTTCCAGCACAGGCTGGCCACCTGTGTCGGAATGAGTGTGCAGTTTGGTCAGTATAAAAGCCCAAGCCTCATACAATGTGGGGGAGGCAGAGCCTCTGCGGGGACGCCCGCTAAGGTTGAGCCTGCCACCTCGCACTGCAGTGATGCTTCTCGGAGCTGGTTTGCTGTTAGTCTCCACAGGGTCCTTGTGCCACGTTCTGTACGTGGGACTGTAGTGGGAGTAATGATGGCTTTTGCAGGGACTCAAAAAAAAAAAAAAAAAAAAAAATGATGTTACATTTAACTTTAACCTGTCTACTTCTGAAGAACTGATAACCTGGGGGAGGGGGTATATTTGTGTCCTCCTGCCTACAGGTCCATGGTGACTGCCTGCAAAGTTTGTCAAGCCTTGCCATGAGCTGGACAGACGAATGGATAAACGTGATGCCTCAGCTACAGGAGCTGACCGTGATTACCCCAAGCAGAATGAGATGGAAGAAGAGAAAGAACAAATAACTGCAAAACATCACTTGGGGACAACTGAAAAGTAACATCCTGAATATGTGTGCTTGTAAAGTAGCTATATTAGAGGTTGTGATTTTGTGTATAAAACCACTTGTATTTACTAGCTAGTTGCTAATAAGAAACTGCACCTTGTGTTGTATAGATTTGTCACTTGTAAAAGAGATGTTAAGAGTGTGGAAATTTGCAGTAGCTGCTAGAAAATGCTAAGGCAAAAGCTAGAAAAATTTTAATACAGTGGTAGTGTTATAAAGCAGGTGATGGAACAAATTAAGAGGGGGGGAGAATTCCACTAGTAGGAAATTTCTTTGGCTAGTCCTTCACTGTCATCAGCATCTTAACATGCTGCTGCACCCTGTAATAGTTACTCTGCTAATGTAAATGTGTGTGTGCCTTGCTGTAGTAGCGACTTGTTACTGGATAAAACAAAAGGGGGGAGATGTGGAGACAGTGTTCTCACAGGAGAATGCATAATTGGTACATAAACTTTGAACAGTCCTGAAAGATACAGCAAGGCCATGAGAGGCCTGAAGAAGCTTAAGCAAGCAAGATAAGAGGCTGGAATTCACCAAGTTAATGAGAACTGTGGACTGTTGGCAAGCTTTCAAGGTTGAGTTCTCACACCTGTGTGTAACCAATTATATGTTAGTCACTAAGGGTCTTCAAAACATGTATCCAATCATAATATGCCAAATCACTGTAAGTGCTTCAGCTGGGGCCTTGGCTCAACTAAGCAGACTGGGTTGCTGAGTTGCTAAGCAGACAATTCTACATCGAAGGCAATTTCTGATTTGTTTTAATGTTGACTCTGTGAGACATGCAGCACCTTTTGTTGTTGGAACAGGGACATGGATGTGAAGAGTTTGATGGAATGTGTTGTATGAGTCTCTCTGATTATGCTAATTCGATGCACGCACAGCTGAGAACCCTGGCTCAGCTTACCCAGCAATAGTAAATGAGCAATATCCTAAGAATAACTAGATGGTTGTCTTCACGGGCATTACAGGTTGAGTCAAACACTGTTGTTTGAAGCATTGCACTTATGTATCACTGTTAGGTTAATCATCGTAGCTATTAGACTTGTTTATAGTTGTGTGATAAAACAGGTGAACAGAATAACCCATAATGCCTTGCTTGCACAAAGAAAAAGGGGGGAATTGTTGCAGAATGACTTTAAGAGCAGAACCATAGAGTTCTGGAGGACTGTGCAAGCAAGGCAGGGGGTGGCCCCCACAGGTGGCCGGAGACCGGACCTGGGAGGAGAATGTGGAGGAAGCTGTGGGGGCTAACCAATACTGTTATGCCAAGAAGGAGTGGCTGAATACCACTCCTATATATGTGTGAACTGCGTCACAAATAAACCAGAAGTTGCTTATCACCCATATTGGGTTGGCCTGTCTGCTTCTCCTCGCCGCTTACAACGTACCTGGATGCGCAGGGCAGCCACGGGAGATGCAGCCTCCTGAGAGAGGGGTCTCTTCTGCAAGGCTCTCGCTCCTTAAAGAGCCCACGCTCACCGTGGGGGCCCCGTCACAACGGGCAAATCCACAGTGACCGCCACGGCTTGGTG
>NW_026914928.1:0-3467 GCF_034315485.1 Pezoporus occidentalis
GCGTGATTTTCCATCACTGAACTGAACATGCATGTATTTTAGTAAGCACCCTCTCTGTTTTGCTGGCTTTTGAGAACATAAAGACCTCTACAGTAACTCAAAGCACAGTTTCAACTAACATGACCACTATACACTAAAAATACTGTCCTTCCTTCAACTGCCTTTCTGCATGAACACTCGAGCTTAGTGATTCCATACCAGAAAGGACATGGAATGGTTGGAACAAGTCCAGAGGAGGGCCACGCGGATGATCAGGGGACTGGAGCACCTCCCGTATGAAGACAGGCTGAGAAAGTTGGGGCTGTTCAGCCTGGGGAAGAGAGGGCTGCATGGAGACCTCATAGCAGCCTTCCAGTACTGAGGAGGGACTCTTCCTTAGGGACTGTAGTGGTAGGACAAGGGTAATGGGTTAAAACTTAAACAGGGGAAATTTAGATTAGATAAAAAGCAGTAATTATTTTCTGTTAGGGTGGTGAGGCACTGGAATGGGTTGCCCAAGGAAGCTGTGAATGTTCCATCCCTCGTGGTGTCCAAAACCAGGTTGGACAGAGCTTTGGGTGGCATGTCTTAGTGTGACGTGTCCCTGCCCATGGCAGGGGGGCTGGAACTAGATGATCTAAGGGTCCTTTCCAACCCTAACTGTTCTATGATTCTATGATTCTATGAAATGAGTTTACAATGAAAGAGAGAATTCTGCTTTTACATTAGGTGCTTCCAGGGGCCTCAGTACAGGGTCCCGGGCAACACTGCCAAGTGTTATCAACCTGAAAATTTTCTAGTCCAGCAGCCACTGATTTTCCTGACAGCAAGGGAAGTTACAGGTGTCTCTACATTTTCATACTTAAAAGAGAGCCCAAGTCAAATACTTTCATTTCAAAAATTACAGGATAAAAGCAAAGAAACACAACTGCCATTAACTGTCACATATATCTTTACTTAACACAATCACCTGCCAAGGTTGCAGGATGGCCATGGACTACAAGGAACTGCAGATTAGTTACATTCTTGCTTTATTACTATTACTTAATTATCTATATGCTATCAAAAAAGCACTACTGCAAACAAAAAGAGGGACAAGTATTATTTCGGTCTTTAGGGGGGTATAAACCCCAAAAAAGGGTGTGAAAAAAAGATGGGGCCCTTTCTATAAGGGATTAAAAAGTTTTTTAAAGTAAAAATTTGGGACCTTTTGCCCCCCCTTCCCTCTTTCGGTAAGACCCCTTACTTAATTTTGTTATTTTAAGCATAAAAATTTTATTAAGGGTTAAAAATCATAAAGTTCCCCCCCCCCTCCGGGAAGGGAATAAAAAACCAAACCCCCAAAGGTTTTGTCCAACCTGGCCCTGCACTGCCGGGAAGCATTCAAAACCTCCCGGGCCCCCCATTCCATGTAAAACGGGAAAAAATTTCCCCCTTTTTCCAAAATTCCCCCTTTTTTAAGTTTGCCCTTTACCCCTTTTTGCAAAGCCCAAGAAGAGCCCCCCCCCCGCTCCCTTCCCCCCCCAAAATTTGGAATTTATAGGCCCCAAATTTTTTTTTGGTGAACACCCCAATTCCTCAGCCTGTTTCAACGGGAGGTGAGTCCCCTTCTTCCCGGGCATTTGGAGTTCCAACAGTTAGCCTTTTTATTTAACACCAAAGACAAAACTAATATCTAAAGACGTGGGGGGCAACACCCCCAACCTGCGGTCCATCCTTTTATGCCCCCCGGGATAGGTTTTTTCTGGGCTGAAAGGGGCCCCTGGGGCCAGCTTTTTAAAAGACCCCAATCCCTAGTGTAAGTTTAAGCCCCCTTTCAAAACGGGAACATTTTTAATAAAAAACCCCAAAAAATTCAAAAAGAAAGGGGTTTTCTTTTTCAAAATTTTTTGCTTCATTCGTGAAAATTTGGGTTTTAAGGTTACCGGATGAGGTTCAACCAGCTTATATAACCAACAAACGTGTTGATTAATAAAGGTCTCCCACAGGGGTTTTAAAAATTTTGGGGTGGGGGAAACCTTTTTAACCCAGGAGATTCTTAGGAGATCATTTTAAGCAGTGTCCTTTGGCGGTGAGGGGGGGGGAAGGAGGTTTCATGGAAGGTGAAAAAAAACCGTAAAAGGGGCCCAACCCCGCTTTTGTCATCAAAGAGAAAAATCCAAAAGCACTTTTTTAAGCCAGAAAAAATTTAAAAAATCTTTCATTGTTTCATTTTAAAATTACCCAAATTATTTAATTATCTTCTTTTCCTTTTTTACAATAGATTTTTTCTTTATTTTTTGTTTTAGCCCCCAAACGGGGGTAAAAATAAAACTGAAACAGCTCCTTCCCACTGCCCACACAAAGGGTTCCTGATTAATATTGGTTCTGAAGACAAAGGGGATGCGTTTAAAAAACCTTTCCCCCCAATAAACTTGAAAAATCTTCCAGATGTGGGGAAAGGGTTTTTTATAATCAATATCAGTTTGTCCTGGCCTTTTAACTAAAATATCTCAGGACAATTAAATCCCTGTATAAATTTACACTTAATGAAGTCAAATTTTAGAAAACAAAAACCTCCTAGCCGAATTGTTTGGATTTTGGGGGTTTAAAACATGTACCTGTTTTGAAAGGGTGCTGAGGGATTTTACAGTTATAGGACTTTCTTTGATAAAAATGAAATGAGCCAGCAGGGGCCTTCAGCCCGGGAAAAAAAACCCAAACCCTGGTCCAAAAGGGGTTTTTCCACATGAAGGGAGGGATTGCCCCCCCTTTTTGCTCTTTGAGACCTGCTGGAGTATTTTGCAGGTCTGTGCCTAAACATAAAAAGGACATGGAAGTTGGGAAAAATCCAGAGGAGGCCACGGGATGATGGGGACTGGAGCCCCCCCCCGTATGAAGACAGGCTGGGGAAGTTGGGGCTGTTCAGCCTGGAAGAGAAGGCTGTGTGGAGACCTCATAGCAGCCTTCCAGTACTGGGGGGGAAGGGGTTTTCTTCTTAGGGACTGTAGTGAAGGAAAAGGGGGTAAGGGAAAACTTAAACGGGGGAATTAGATTGGATAAAGGGGGGAAATTCTTTCCTTTTAGGGTGGTGAGGCACTGGAAGGGTTGCCCAGGGAGGGTGTAAATGTCCATCCCGGGGTTTTCACCAGGTTGGACAAACCTTGGGTGGGTTTTGGAGGTGTCCCTGCCATGGCAGGGGGGGGAACTGTGATTTTTCCTTCCAACCCTAACTTTCTATGATTCTATAAATAAGAAAATTAATAAAAGGGTTTTGCCAAAATTTAGGGCCCCCCAAAGGGGGGGACAAAATGGCTTCCAGTTTTAAATTTTCAAAAACTTTTTTCTCCCCAAAAAAGGCCTCACATTTGTTTAAACCCGTTTAAAAAATTTTTTTCCCCAATAAAGAGAAAAAACTTTTTTTTTGTTTCATATCTTTTTTAACAAAAAAATTTAAAAAAAAAATTCTGATTCCGATCCCGGATTCAACCCTTGGGGGTTTTTTAATA
>NW_026914929.1:0-15000 GCF_034315485.1 Pezoporus occidentalis
GCCTGCAGGGGGCGGTGGAGCCGCGCTCCGCCCTCCGCCGGGCCTGCGCCGTGCGACCGGGGCCGGGCCATGGTGAGCGGGGACCGGGGGCCGCAGGGCGCGTCCGGGTGGATGGGGGGGATCCGGGGCCGGGCCCTGCAGGCGGGCACGGGGGGGGTGCGGGATGTCCGGTGCATGGGCAGGGGCGGTGAAGCGGGGTCCCGGCGCCGCTTCGGTCCCTGCACACGTGGCCGGGAGGAGCTCCCGGTGCCGGTACCGGACTGAGCTCAAGCGCTGCCGCCGGGCTCCCCTAAGGCCGGCGCTGGGAGGGGAACGGAACGGGACGGGACGGGCCAGGCTCGGTCAGCACCGGCCCTGCGCGGAGCCGCGTTGCCGGAGCCGCCCGGTGAGGCCGCGGGCACGTACCGGTGGCTCCGTCGTCCCCCGCCGCCACCGTCCCCATCTCTCCGCAGACGGGCGAGCCCGTGCAGGCGCTGCTGCGGCGGCTGCGGGCACTGCAGGGCGAGCGGGCCGAGGCGTACCGGCTGCTGGAGCAGTGAGTACCGCGGAGGGAGCCCCCCCCTCTCCCTTCCGGCTTCGTTCAGAGGCCGCCGGGGCGGAGCTGCTGAGCTCCGGTTGCGGGGGGTGCCTGCATCCCACTGCAGCATCGGGACACGGGGGACCGACGGGACACGGGCTGGGCTGGGCTGGGGTGGGAAGGGGAGAGACTCCTGTCACACACACAGAAAGGGGTGGCCGGATCTGTCCTGGGTGAGGGGTGGAGCTGCCTGGTCAGAGGGACCAAGAGCTGCCAAAGCTGGGCAGGAGAGACCTTAGGGCAGCTCCAGTGCCTGAAGGGGCTGCAGGAAACCTGGAGAAGGGCTTGGGACAAGGGATGTAGGGACAGGCCAAGGGGAATGGCTTGAACCTGCCAGAGGGGAGACTGAGATGAGCTCTTAGGCAGAAGCTCTTCCCTGTGAGGGTGCTGAGGCGCTGGCACAGGGTGCCCAGAGAAGCTGTGGCTGCCCCATCCCTCGCAGTGCTCAAGGCCAGGTTGGACACAGGGGCTTGGAGCAAGCTGCTCTAGTGGAAGGTGTCCCTGCCATGGCAGGGGTTGGAGCTGGATGAGCTTTAAGGTCCCTTCCAACCCAAACCATTCCACGATTCTATGACATGAAAACCCCACTGGTGCTGCCTGTGGCAAAGGGAGCTCAGCTCCAGGATGTGGACCGTGGGGTGTCGCCATCCTGCTGTGCTGTGGTGACGGTGGCTCCCCCCACGCGCAGGGGCCACCGCGCGTACCTGAGCAGCGCGCCGCACTATGACTTCCCTCGCTACCGGCAGCTGGTGCACGAGATCACGGTGGCCTTCAGCAGCATCTCCCGCGAGGTGCTGAGCATCGCCGGGCACCTGCGGGATGAGCTCGCCCGCCCCGACCTGGCCCAGCACCTGGCCCGGCTGCAGGAGCGGGAGCAGGAGAAGCTGCAGCTGGTGAGTGTGGGGCCGGTGCGGGGTGAGCATCGATACCCGGGGCTGCTTTGCGGGGGTCCCACCTCCCGCTGTGTCCCCATGCAGACAGCACAGCTCCAGCTGGCCCAGCAGCAGGCACAGGACCAGCCCCACGTGGATGCCCACCAGCAGGAGGTGCAGGAGCTCAAGCACAAGTAGGTGGTGGCCCCGCTGCCGGTTTCCTTCTCTCCCCCCGTTTCGGGATGGCAGCGTTCCCCATGGGGATAGGAGCCCCCTCCCCACATTTCCCCTCCCTCTGGCCCAGGGGGGCCCAGATGGTGCCTTCAGCCGCGCTCGGGGCCGCAGCCCCGGGGAGGGTTTGGCGATGCTGCGCGGTCCCCTCGGCCTCCCCGGGCTGAGTGTTTCATAAACAGCGCGGGGAAGGCGAGGCGGCCCACATAATACGCTCCATATGGGCTTTATTTATAGTTTCCATCCGCTCTCGTAGGCTAATTAAAACCATTGAGGCAATCAGCGAAATTCTCCAGGACCTCAAGTACGATTCGGAAGAAGCCGAGTGATGGATGTCCCCGTGGGAACGGCTGGAGGGGCCGGGCGGTGGAACGGGGGCCCCGCGCGCCATTCCCGGCCCCCGGCGCAGCCACCCGGGCACCCACAGCACCCAGCAAGGTGGGCACCTTCCCCTCGGCGCCTTTTCTTGAGCACAGGCTGGAAGGGGTGAAGAACACCCCCATCTGTCCAGGAGGAGCGGGGTCCCCCTAAGTCCTGAGCATCCCTCAGCAGAGGGCTGCAGCGTGGGCCTGGTTCCACTTCCCAGCTGCACCACGGGTTTTTGCCCAAGGAAAACCACAACGTGCAGTGCCAAGGGGCTGCCTTGCTTTGATCCCCGTGGAGATGAGCACTGCCTTCACTGCCAGCAGGAGCCCCAGGGGCAGCAGCCCCCCAAAAGCATCTCTCTTGCTGCACCCCCAACCCTAGCACAGCTCCAGTGCCCCAGTAGCGCTCTTTCTATGGTCATCCAAAATAAACCTGCCCCGTGGGGCTGGCCTGAGTTGTGTGGTCTAACGGGCTTCTCTGTGTCCCTCAGTGCCACCCCCTCCGGCTCGCCTTGGTCCCTGGGGATGGGGTGACAACGGACACAGGTCCCCTTTGGCTGCCGCTGCATCCCCATCCCCGCGCTGCTGCCGCTGACGCAGACCCTGGTGGGGTTTCAGAGGTTTATTGGCATTAAGCTTAAATCTGTTCCTAATTGACTGAAATGGAACCAAAATAAGGCTGGTTTGAATCAAAATTGGAGCAGGCACTGGGCAAACCCCAGCAGCCTCAACCCAGCCCACGTGGCTCCCCAGGGACGGACCCCCCCCATGCGCTCGCACATGGGTCCCTGGGGAGAAAAGAGCCCAAATCGCTTCCCAGGGCTGGGGTGGGGGGAGCTGCACCGAGGGTGGGGGACACCCAGGAAGCCCCCCCTTGCCCCTTTCATCCCAGAGGCTGCTCTGGCTGGCGGGTAAGGAGCAAAGCCTCCGTGCCCCCCCCAGCCGGGCAGGGCTGAGGGGTCCCCTCGCCGCGGGGTGCGGGGGGGGGCACCGGACCCGCAGCACGTGAGGAGGGGCTGCCGGGGCTGGCCCAACCCGGCCCCCCCCGTTGACCCCATCCCATGGCCGCGCTTCGCCCCGGCCGCCTTCCTGCTCCGCGCCGGCGGGGCCGGGGGGGCCGCGGGTGGCCCCGGGCGGGCGCCGGGCGCCCCGTGTGGTCCTGCCGGCGCTCGGGCCCCCGCGGGCTACAGCTTACCGCCGGGAAGCACCTGCGGAGAGGAGCAGAACCCGCGTAGCCGCCGGGTCCGTGCCCACCCTCCCCGGTACCCCCCCCACCACCACCCAGTGCCCCCCAGGCCGGGGAGAGAAGTGCGAAAGGCTCCTTACCTACCTGGTTGCGTGCTTTGTGCGATTTCTGCAGCCACACGCGCCACTGGTCGTAGAGCTTGATGCCGAGGTTGGAGCAGCCGTAGGCGTGCTTCTTCACCCACCCGAAGAACTGCTTCAGCTCCCGCCGCAGCGTCGTGTTCTGCTCCCCTCCTTTGGGGTCGCAGCCCCCCGCCGCTCGCTCTGCGGGGACAAGGGGATCGGTGGCACCGGGCAACCCCCCCCCATTGCCACCGCGCTGCGAGAGGTGCCAGGGGAGAGGAAAACCAGCGGGGATTTGGCTCTCAAGTGAGGAAACCGAGCTCCAAATCGGCTCTTTTGCAAGAAATCCAGGTGCTGGGCGTGGAGCAGGGAAGGGACCCCCCCTGCGTGTTCCATGTGTGCCGAGGATGGGGAGCACGGTGCTGCCAGCATCTCCTGCCCCCCAAAGATGGCAGCGGCACTCACCGCTGCGCGGGGTGGAGGCGGCCGTGGGGTTGCTCCAGTCGCTCCAGATGCCGGCTTTCTTGGAGCCGTAGATGCCGAAGGGATTACAGCGAACCTGGACGAAGTAGACGGTGCCGGGGCGGAGGCCGGCCAAGCGGCACGAGGTCTGGTTGCCCACATCATCCACCACCTAGAGAGGGAGGAGATGGCAGCGTGGTCCCGCATCCTGCACCGCGCCCCACCGCCGCCGGGCGATGCCGAGCCCACCTTCCACTCCGAGCTGTCCTCCACCCGGTACTGGATCTGGTACTTGGCTTGGAAGAGGAAATCCTTGAGTGCTGGCGGGGAGCTCCAGCGCACGCTGAGCTGGTCCTCCAGGTCGCCCACCCGGCTGACGTGCACGTCCGGCGGCGGGTCGGTGGTGACTGCGGGGACAGGGTTAAGGAGCCGCAGATGCGGAGGAAGCAGCTTAACTCGATTAGGAGCAATTCTGCTCACACATCACCCATTTCCTGCTGCCCCCCCACACACACAAATCCCAGCGCGTGAACCCGCCGCCGGTTCCCACCGTGAGGTCACCGGTGCCGTGGTGGCACCACGACGTCGCCGTCGCTCACCCACGTCGAGGATGTCCAACATGACGACGTCGGAGACGGCCACCCCCAGCCGGTTGGATGCCTCCACCCAGATCTCGTAGGGCGTGAAGAGGGCCAGGTCCTTGGGGATGTGGCAGGAGTAGGGCCCGGCCGTGTGGTACTCCTGGCACGTGTTGTCTCGGCCGTACCACCTGTGGGGAGGCGCTGAGTGCTGGTACCGGGTGCCGTGGTCCAGCTGGGGATGCTCGCCCATCCCCAGAGGGCACGGATGCTCCCAGTTGGGACCGTGGCCATTCAACACCATGGGCGTGTGTCCTCACCCTCCTCCTTCCCAGCACACTGCTCAGGGCAGGCAAGACCCAGGGAAACTCGGACTCACAGCATCAACCACATTGATGAAAGACCTTTAGGACCAATTCCAACCTTTTGCCCAGGGCTGCCAAGTCCACCATAAACATCACCACAGGCACCAGCACCCGAAGGCATCGGGCTCCCCATTCCCTACCAGCTTTTCCATCCCACTATAACGAATAACAGGGATAGGGCGGGCAGCCCACCTGAGCTTGTACTTGAGGGTGTAGTTGGTGTGCAAGAAGGTCTCCCCTTCTGTGCCCGGCGCCCACTTGCAGGTGAGGTCCTTCATGTTTTTGGACCAGCAAGTGATGTTGACTGGTTTTTCTGGGGGTACTGGGAGAGAGAAAAAGAAACCAGTAAGAAACAGAGGGAGATGAAAAGGTGCAGCAGTGAAATGCAGCTTGTGGGCCCCTCCGACCACAGCCTGGGGGCTGCAGACGTGGTTACTGGAGGGGTTCAGGCTCCTGCTGTGGAGCTGTTTTCCTGCAGCAGCCCAAAGCCCCAATCCGAGCCGTGTTCCCAGTTATGCCTCTGTGTTCCTAGGACGTGGCATCGTCCTTAAAATAGCCCGAGATAACAATCTTACGATTATTGATTCGGACAAGAGTAATTTTGCCGCAGCTTTGCCAAAACAGCCTCCCTGCGGCACGCGGGGCTGGGGCACCGGGCGCAAGCCACGGGGAGGTTAACGCGGAGCAACCGCAAGCAGCCATGGCAAGCGCGTTTTGGCGAAGCCCGAGGGGTTAATCCCGGCGCGGATCCTTCCCAACCGGGAGCCGTGGCTCTTCCCCAGCGCATCAGCGCGGCCCGCGCCGACGACGTACGTCCAACGTAAAGGCAGGAGCCGGCCAAGATGCCGCCGTCTCTGCTGTGACAAACCAGGTTGTCCCCCGACTGCTGCTTGGAGCCGTTGAGGCGGGCGAGGGCCACGCTGAGCGTGGTGGGGCCGAGCGCGGCGTAGGAGGCGGCGGGCAGGCGCCGGCCGTTCAGCGTCCAGTACAGGTCCTCGGCTTTCAGGTGAAAGTCCGGGCTGACCGTGCACGTGGCGACCAGCGAGGAGCCGATCAGCAGCGTGGGGTCTTGGGGGGAAATCACTGCGGGGTCTGCAGCCGGAGACACAAAGAGGGGGGGCAGAAAACATCAGAGAGACGGAACATCGTGTCTGGAGCATCGGCATGGAGCGGCGTGGGGTGGGAAGCTCATCCAGGTCCAACCACCTTCCACTAGGGCAGGATGCTCCAAGCCCCTGTGCCCAGCCTGGCCTTGGACACTGCCAGGGATGGGGCATATGTGCATAATATCCATTTAAATACATGGTGTATTTACTTCATAGCTATTTAAATATATTCTGTATCTATTTAAATATATGCTCGATTTTTAGCTATTTAAATACATTTTATAAGTACTTCAATACATTATATAGCTACTTAAATACATTTTTTTACCATTTAAATACAGTTTTTATCTATTTTAGATCCATTTAAATACATTTAATATCAATTTTATATAAATTTAAATACTTTTGTATAGACTCTGTGTATTTGAATACATTTTATATCTATTTAAGTATTTAGTATCATTTATATCCATTTAAATATATTTTATATCCATTTAAATGTATTTTATATCCATTTACATATATTTTATAGCCATTTATATTTATTTTATATTCATTTGCATTTATTTTACATATATTTAAATATATTTTATATCAATTTCCATGTATTTTCTATTGGCTTAAGTATATTCTCTCTCGATTTTATCTCTACTTAAACACATTTTGCATCTATATCTATTGGAATGATTCTTTTCTATGCACTCAGGTCTGTATTTATCCCCTCCCAGCCCCTCTCAGCAGGGGCCGGAGCTCAGCCGCGCTCGCTCCGCAAGCTCGAGGGCTCCTCGAAGGATCCAAGGGGATTCAGGCTGGGAATTGCCTTTGGGAATGTGGAGCACGAGGCTGGGGGGGCCTCGGCCACGCCGGGGCTCCCGGGGCAGGGCTGTGGCTTTGTGAATGCTTCCTGACAAAAGGATTTCCAGAGCAGCTCTGGGGAGGCTTTGGGGCTCTTTCCCCATCCCTTTTCCAACGGCACCAACCGGGAGCTCCCCACGGAGCCCAGCACTGACCCGGCCCCAGCCGCGTGCCACCGGGCTCTGCCAAACCCAGCGCTCGCACCTCAACGCATCCCTGTGCCCCAATGGGCGCCCCAAGGGGGGTCCATGCTGGGGATACCCCCTGTGATGGCCAAGCCTCCCTCCCCTCCTGCTTCTTTACTTTAGGACCCCTTTGCCACCAGGCTTCAAAGAGCAGCCCCCCCCAAGCCCACTCCGGGCTCCCCCGCATCCATCAGCCTTATCGGCTCCATCCGCACGCGCCCGGCTCATATCCCAAATTACCTCCCGGAAAGTGCCGTGACCTCCTCTCCCCTCCGACCTCCGGGGCCCCGGTCGGCTTTCAGCGCCCGCCCGGCTCCCACCTCGGCACAATTAATGCTCCCAATCCTCATTGCCCTGGAGATCCACCCGCGGCGCCCCGGGGATGCCGCTGCGGTGGGTGGGAAAGCATCTGGGACACGGTGGTGATGGGAGCCCCAGGGTTACATCCGCAGCCATGGCGAGAATCCACGGTGATGGCACGGATCCGTCCCACCGCCCCCCAACAAAGCAAACCCTTCCCGGGGGGATTCAGCCCCTGGATCACCCCCTCTTCCATCGAGGCCTCCAAAACAGGCATCCCCAGCCCTGCCAGAGCCCACCCAGCACCAGCTCCTCCATTAGCCGAGAGCGCCGAGCCGGGGCTGCTCCAGCTCTGCCGATTGCACACCCGGCGCTCGGGCCCTAATTCTCCTAAATCTTAATCTAAACAGCCCCAGAAACACACACGAGCGCCGTAAACCAGACACGTTTCCCGTCCTCCGAGCAGGACCCTGCGGAGGAGCCGATTTCATCCCAATTTCTTTACTTTTCCCCTTGATTTTCTTCCCTTTCTCTCCTCCAAGCAGCAGCCTCCGGAGGAGCCAATTTTTGCCTTTCCCCCCCCCCTTTTCTTTCCCCCCCTTGCATTTCCCCCCCACAGCCACAGCCCGAACATGTGTTTTAAAAGGGAAAAGTGTGAAGTTTTCTGAGCGGAGAGGAAAGGGCCGGAGAGACACAGGCGGGCTGTGGAATGTGCGAGTCGCAGGGAAAATACCTGCTCGGGGGTTTTATGGCTTTCCTATTGCACAAAAAAAATGCTGATCAGGTGCTAAGTAATGCTATAAAGTAAAACCACATTTCCAAGGTGTCGGGAACGTTTATGCTCTTCCTTCCGAAGGGCCGGATTTCATTTGAGTTTGATACCGGGGTTTTAAGGAGTTGGGAGAGAAAAGGCAAAACCCCTCCGATAAGTGTCAGAGCTCACGCGGTTCAAAAGAGCTTTATGGAGACGTGCAGGGGGGTAGAGGAAAAATAGGGATAATTGCCCCGAAGAACAAAAGGAAACGTGGGCAGCCCCAAATCCAGCACGAAAAGCCAATAGAAAGGAGTCCATACATCCATCGAGAGCCCTTCGATAGCCCAAGCGAGGAGGCTCGCAGGCACTCCCAAGCGCTTTCTCCCTCTTTCCCACTCTCTTTCCCCCTTTCCCTTCTCCCACTGCTGTTCGTGGTGCCCACCCCGCAGCTCGAGGAGGGGTTTATATAACGCCCCGGCATTCCAGCGAGCGCGGCCGCGCTGAGCAGAGGGGAAACGTTCGCTCTCTAAAAGGAGATTTGGCTTCGCCGGCCCCCAGCGCCACACGTCGAGGGGCCATGGGGTGAGGGCGCATCCCGGCCAGCAGCACCGGACCCCGATGGGGGGGGGAAATGGGGGTGCCGGGTGGCAGCGAGCAGCACCCCCGCAGCAGGGTGAGGTGAGAGGAGCAGGGTCAGCCCCAGCGGGGGTCCAGGCACAGCCCCACGTTGTCCCGGGTGGGATCAACGCCTTTGGCCACCGGGAAGGCACCGGGATGGGCACCGCTCCACGCCAAAACCCGCCCGGGTTTGGGAGCTGCCGATAATGGCTCCTACAGGGATTTTTGGAGCATTTTTCCTCCCCTCTCCCACACTTGTGCAATTCTGGCCCCATTTAACGCTCTGTGAGGCTTCCCCGTTAACGCCACGCATGGGTCAGGGGCTGTGGGAGCGGTGGCGGTGCCGCGGGAGCTGCCGAGCGGTGCCGTTCCTTGGCGGGACCCGTGTGCGCGTCGGAGCGAACATCCATCGCCTTGAGAAATTCCCATCATAGGGAGGAAGCCAAACTTCCTGCTGCGGGGAATGGGATCTCGCCTCGCTCGGGCCGGAGGGGAAGCAAACGAGGCGACGGGTGGGACGGTGGCTAATTGGGGTTTAGGGCTCTGCAGGGACGGGGGGGCACTCCCGGGGCATTGTGCCCCCCACCATGGCAATGGAGGGACCCCGATCCCCGTGGGGCTGAGGCTGCCCACAGGTGGCACCTCCTGGACCTGCCACTACTGGGTGGGACCCCCAATGGGCACCAATGAGGAGCCCCCCAGGGGGGGTATTTTTTTTTGGGGGGGGGGTGTAGGGGGATTCATTGTTCTCCATGGGGGAGGGAGCTCCCTATTGTTCTGGGAGGGGAAAAGGGGATTCATTGTTCTCTGGGCCGGGGGGAGCACGGCTCTCCCGAGGGAAAAGGGGGTCCCCATTGTTCTCAGCAGGAGGGGGGGTCTCAGAGGCTCTGGGGAGGAGAAAGGGGGATCACAGCTCCCGAGGGTGTGAGGAGGGGGCTCGCTATTGTTCTCCGGACGGAGGAGGACGGGGGTTTCCATTGTCCTGGGTGGGGAATGGAGCCGCATTGTTCTCCGGGAGGGGGGGGGGGCTGCACGGCGAGGGGGGGGGACAGGGAGGGACAGACCCTTCCCGGGGGGAGGGTTCCTCTTCTCCATGGGGACAGGGGTCCTGGCTGCTCCTGGGGGCCAGGGGGGTCCCCGCTGCTGCCACGGATGGGGGGGAGCAAGAAAGGCTCCTCTATTGTTCTCTGCGGGGAGGGGGGGGGGGTCCCGGCTGGGCTGCGGGGCCGGGCAGGGCTGGGGGTCCCTGCTGCCTGCAGGGGGGTCCCGCGGGGTCCCGGCTGCCGTCTGTGGGGGGGTCCCCGTTACCGGCCACGGGAGGCGAAGCTCAGCCCCGAGGTGCGCCCGGCGATGCCCCCCCCCGCCCCGCTCCCGAGGCCCCTCCGCACCCCGCGGTCTGGAGGGGGGCACAAGGCACGGGCCGGCCCCGCTCTGACCAGGGGGAGCCCCGGTGGGGGGATCCGCGCAGCGCCCGCCCCGGCCCCGACGGGACCCCCGGGACTCGCCCGCCCCGCGCCCACCTTGCGGGAGCCGCCCGGTGCTCCCGGTACTCACAGGCGAGGGGGTCGGCGCGGAGGAGGCGCGGGCAGAGCAGGAGCAGGACCGGGAGCAGCGGTAACGGCGCCATGGCCGGCTCCGGTGCCCGTCGGTGCCCGGGGCTGCGGAGCGCACCGGCGCGTCCGGGGAAGTCCCGAGCAAGTCTGAGCAACCCCCGGTTACCCAAGCCCCAACTGCCGCCCTGGCCCCGCCCCGCCCGGCACGGGCCCGCCCCCGGGGGGGCAGAAAGGCACCGGCCCCGGGGCTCCGCCGTCCCGCTCCGGTACCGGCCCCGGTGCCCACCCCCGGCGCCCGCCCGGCTCTGCCCCGCGGTGCTGCCCCCCCCCCGGGTCCCGCTGCCCCGAGCCCCGCGGTGGGTGAGGAGGAGCCGCCCCGGGGCCGGTGACTCACGCGTGGCCCCCACGGACCCTCCCGTGCTCCAGGGGTCGGACCCCCGGGGCTTCTCCCATGGAAAGCGCATTCAGGAGACCAGAGCCCTCCTGTTACTTATTCTGGGGTGAAAACGGGGATTTCTGCCCGAAAATCCCAGTGTTTTCCATGGAAGCATCACCTCTGGTTCCACACCCCTCCCCCCCCCCCAAAAAAAAAAGCACCAAAAAGTGGGAAAGCCCCAGGCTTGGGGCTGGGTTTGTCCCCAGGGGTCTTGAACAACCCAGTGCTGGTTGTGCCGCTGGCACCACAGCAAAGGTGTCCCCTCGGGCATCACTCCCCATCGCGGGGCCTCTCCCCGTCCCCCCACCCGGGACCCGGTGGCAACCGGAGCTTTGCAGCCCCCCCCCGGGTGAGTGGCAGAGCCCTGGGTCTTGGTGGTGGCAAGGCCACTTGTCCCCCCACGCATGGGCTGTCCTCAGCTGGGTCCCCTGAGCTGTGGGGTGAGGGATGGGGGGCCCTGAGAGCACCCCATGCTGGGGGGTGCCTGGGTCATGCTCCCCCCACCACAGAGGGGACGTGCAGGGACGTGGTGGCCCTGACCCTGAGGCTGGCACAGGGATGGGAACCCCGAGGCTGTGGGACCGCAGCCATGGCTGAGGTTTGTGGGGGACTCTGAGGGCAACTCTGGTCCATGGGGCCATTGTCCAGTGGCTTTCCCTGTCCCTGAGCTCCCTGCCCTAGCTCTGCGCCTTGAATCCATGGCTGCGAGAGCAGGGACATCGCTCCGTGCAGGGGGCAGAGGGTGGAGAGCACAGGGGACACCTGGGTGACCCAAATGGGTGGCACCACGACTGAGCCCCTGCCCCATTGCGCCGGGGGGTGCTGAGCCCTGCAGCCATGCAGGGACACGGGGGCTGCTGGGAGGGCAGGGATTAGGAAGCGGAGCACGGTGGGGGGAGGCCGGACAATGCTGTTTCCCATCGTCCTGTTTTTTGGAAGCTTATGAAGTGTTTCTGTTGAAATTTCCCAAAAACGTCAGGCTCCGGAGCCACCCAGCCTGAGGGGCGGCAGCGGCCGCAGCCCGGAGGCTGAATCACGGCAGCCCCGGGGGCCGAGGCCGCCCGCGGTCCCGACCCACGGCCCGCGGCCCCTCGGGAAGCCACCCCGGGCCGGGAGCCAGCCCTGGATGCTGCGGGGGGGGGGAATGGCGGAGCCCCGGCTGCCCACCTGCGCTGCCTTCACCGCTGCACCCGCCTGCCCCCCGCCGAGCCCCTCCGCTTCCACCTGGAGCCAAGGATGAAGTGGGAAGCAGGGAGGGGTGGGCTCCCAGGGGGCAAGGAGCGACACCCGCCCTGGCGTTGGCACAGAGGACGTGGCCAGCTCCAGCAGAGGAACATCGGGAGGTAGCTTGAGGCTGTGCTGGAGGGTCGGGGGGGAGATGGGTGGACTGTGGTGCTGAGAAGAGCAGGAAGCATCGGTCCCCACTGGTGTCACCTGGGACGTGGCTCGAGGATGTCGCCCTCCCCGTCTCACAGCAGCATCCATCAGGACCCGAAGCTGTGGGAGGGGGACAGGACGGGGGGACACATCCAGCCCTGCCCTGCCTGAGGTCCCCAGATGCGGGGGTCAGGAGCCGGCCCCACGGCAGCGCCGGGAGCAGCCGGAGATGACAGAGCCGCGCTCCGGCTCTGAGTCAGCGCCCGGGGCAGCGGCAGATGCGGTCAGCGCTGCCCTTTGACAATGACCTTTAACGGGCCGCTCCTCCTGCCCACCAGCCCGCAGGCACCGGCTGGGGCAGGATCCGGCCCCCACTGACCCTCGGGCCGTGCCGTCAGCGTCAGCGCGGGGGTCCCTTGGGGCTGGCGTGGTCCGGCTCCCCCCCCCCGGCGTGGCTCCATTCCCAGGGCCTTTGCCCTGTTGCAGGGCAGGACCTGGCCGTGGGGCCAAGCTCCCAAACAGCCCTGAGCTCCCCCCAATGCCCAGGTGGGATTTGACCCTCCCCAGACAGATCCAGGCCCCCGGGGTGGGCCTGGTGACACCCCCAGACCTGGGCTGAGCATCCTCAGTCTGGCTTCGCACCAGACATCACCTTCCTGCCAGCCCTCCATCATGTGTCACTGCGGCTGGGCCCAGCACATCTACCCTGAATTAATCTAATTACTTGATTTCCCAGCCAGAGCTCACTCCATAAAGTCCTTGGACAGAGACAGCATCTGGCTCAAGGGCCAGGGTGTAAAAAACAAACAGCAACCCCCCCCCAAACCCCAGAAAAGGCAGGAGGAGAGGCGCAGCGGAGCTGCCTCTGCCTGCATCCTTTTAAAGTGACCTGGGGGAAAAATAAAGAGGCTAGAAATGCAAAGAATCCAGCAGTCAGAGTTTGCTTTATATTCCTCTCAGTCACATTTCCACATCCATGGGTAATTTATAACCCGCTTAACCCCTTCCCTGCCACCCCCCATAGCACAGCCCTTGTGCTCAAGAGCATCCTCGCTGCGGGCGGCCGCACCTTCCCGCCTCTGTTTGCTTTGGGAAGCTCAAAAAGGGCCGGGACGGAGTTCGCTGATCTCTAAAGGGGGGCAAAAATGTGGTTGATGTCGAGGGGGTGCTTGAGCACGAGGGATGGGCTCTGTGGGGCTGGGACACGGCGGGACTGTGGGGAGAGCTTCACGAAAGGCTCCGGGAAGGAAAATGTGGGTCAATAGTGATAAACGCGAAGGGATCGAGTGTTTCTGGAGAGGGGAGGAGGGAGCGCAGCAAATATTTGCCAACCGGAGTGTTACTGCCTGGGAAAGGGCTCTGCCGGTCCAGGCGGAGAGGATGGAGCGGGGCCGGCGCCCGGCGCGGTGCGGGCAGGTGCGGTGGGAGCGATGCGCAGGGGCTGCGCGGTGCTCCCCGCACTCCGTCCGCTGGGATCCGGTCCTGGCCGGGGGTCAGGGCTCCGGTTCTACCTCCCCCCCCCCCCGCCCCGGCCGATGGGAACCTCACCTGCGGCCGCGCCGTGCCGTGATTTACGGTGACAGCCCCCAATCTACCCCATTTACTTGGCCATTAGTCACCGGTGCCGGACACGAGGCCGAGGGGCTGGCCGTGCTCCAGGAGGGGAAGGGGGGAGCGGGGGGACCTGGCAGCCCCGCCAGCCCGGCCCGAGCACATTTTCTGCCGGCCCTGGTTTGATTAACAAGATGAATAAGCTGGCGGAGATCAGCGGGGCGAGGAGAGGCCCCACTCCCTGCTCCCGGGGGGGGGACACTGGGCTGAGCTCCCCCAGCCACCCCCGAGGGGATCCGGCCACCCGCACCCCTCTGCCCCTAACCCGGGGTGTGGAGCCCCCCCTCAATCCTGAGCTGGGACCAAGAGACCCCCCCCTTCTCCACGCCGGGGTCCTGCCATGTGTTCCCCATTAGGGCTGGAGGTTAGCGAAGCCCCCAGCCCTCCTCCTCCTCCTCCTCCCCCCGGGCCCGCTTTGGGGTGCTGCCATAAATAAGGCTCATGGGCAGGGCAGCGGCGAGCGGGGCCAAGCCTGCGCCTTTTATGTCTCTTAAACCCTGGGAAATCAAAGCTGTAAATCTGGGGTGTCAGGGAGGGCCCAGTGCCCGGCCGGGGGGGCCCCGCGGGGCGAGGGTGAGGAGGGTGAGGGTGCGATGCACGAAGGCAACTCGGGGAGGCCCCGAGGGCCATGGAGGGTGGCACTGCTGGGGCTAATGCTGCCTGGGGATAAGCCCCCTTGTGCCCTCCTGGGGTCCGGTCCCTGGGGGGCCTGTCTCTGTGTGCCACCAGTGTCCGTACCACCCCAGACCCCCTCTTCTCCCCAGTCCTTTTCCTCTGTGCTGCTGGATGTTGCTCCCCCCATCCGGCTGCACCCCAGGCCTGCTGTGCCCCTCCGATCCCTGTGTGCCCCCTGCTTCCGTCGGGGTCCTTCCCGCTGCACCCTCTGGTCCCCGTGCATCTCCCGGTTCTCCTGCACCCCCCAGCGCTCGAGCACTCCCTGGTCCACAGCTCCTCCTGCATCCCGAGGTCCCTCCGCGCCGCCGGTGCCCGCGCGTCCCCCGGTGCCCGTGCACCCCCATCCTTCCGCCCCTCTCCAGCACCGCCCGCCGCTCCCGGTGTCGGTGTCGGTGCCGGTGCCGGTGCCGGTACCGGAGGAGCTGCGCAGGCTGCGGCTGCTCCCCCGCCCCCGGCTCCCCCCGCCGCCCCCTCCCGGCGCACGGCGCGTCACGGCGGGGCCGGTGGCGGCGATGGGTGCGCTCCGCTCCGCGCCAGCCATGGCCGCCCGCAGCCCCCGGGCCCTGCTCGCCCTCGGCCTGGCCCTGGCCGCCGCCGCCGCCGCCGCCGCCCCCGACCCGTTCTCGCCCCAGCTGGGAGACACCGCCGGGTGCCGCGGGCAGTGCGGCCGCAGCCTCCCGCGCCGGGCCGCCGCCGTGAGTCACCGGGCACGGGGGTACCGGCGGCACCGGGGGTGCCGGGAACAGCGCGGGGGGGGGGGGGGGTTGGGAGC